>NW_006769677.1:2702466-2708529 GCF_000442215.2 Lipotes vexillifer
CCCCGAACGGGGCCACGAGCCCGCGTCTCCGGCATCGGCAGGCGGACTCACTCTCAAGCCGCCACCAGGGAAGCCCTGGATTCTTTTTTGAGTCATCATTCAAGGCTACCACGTAGGGGGCTGTTTGTTTCTCTGGTTCAGGGTTAGAGAAGAATTTGTATAACAATCAATCTGCGCATACTTACTAAGCTCCTGATTTGCATTCGGCGCTGGGCTAATCATTATGAAGGAAACAGAAGAAGTATCCTCCAAATACTCTAAAATGGGAGATAATGAGATAACATATTTTGTTAAGTACAAACATCATTACAAAGATAAGGTATAAGTTGTAGGAGAAGCCTTAATTTAGGGCAAAAGAGTTGCATTTGCTGGAAGCATAATTGCATAGAAAAATGTCATGTGCACTTTAAGATGGAATCATAACTTGGTAAACCTGAGTGTGTGGACATTTTCAATAAATAAGATGGTTCTCAATATTAATGAAAGACTCAGTGACCGTTCATTTTCTTTAGTGGGATTTTATTTTTTTAATTGAAGTATATATAGTTGATTTACAATGTTGTGTTGATTTCTGCTGTATAGCAAAGTGATTCAGTTATGCATATATATATATATGTGTGTGTATATATATATATATATATATATATATACATTCTTGTTTATATTCTTTTCCATTATGGTTTATCCCAGGATATTGAATATAATTCCCTGTGCTACACAGTAGGACCTTGTTGCTTATCCATTCTGTATATACTGGTTTGCATCTGCTAACCCCAAACTCCCCCTCCATCCCTCCCCAACAACTCCCTCCCCCTTGGCAGCCACGAGTCTGTTCCCTATGTCTGTGAATCAGTTTCTGTTTCGTAGATAAGTTCATTTGTGTCATATTTTAGATTGCACATGTAAGTGATATTATATGGTAGTTGTCTTTCTCTGACTTGCTTCATTTAGTATCATAATCTCTAGGTCCATCCATGTTGCTGCAAATGGCATTATTTCATTTAATGGGATTTTAAGTCACTATGAGGACATTTAACTTAATCTGAGTATATATCCCTTTAAGCCAATCACAGAAGACCAATACTGCATGATTCTACTTATATGAGATATCTAAAATAGATAGGAGATATCACTCAGAGAAGCAAAGAGCAGAATTCTGGTTGCCGGCGGAAAGGGAAGGGAAACCGGGGAGTTGTTAACCAACGGGTATAAAGTTTCAGTAATGCAAAACGGGTATGTTCTAGAAGTCTGCCGTACAGCGTTGTACCTGTAGTTAATGGTATTGTGCTGTACTCTTAAAAATCGGTCAAGAAGGTAGATCTCGTCAAATGTTTTTTACTACAGTAAGGTAAAAATTAAAAATTGTTAAATGAAAAAATACCTGTTCTACTTTAAAAAAGAAAGCGTATGTGCTCGCCCCTCTATATCTCATTGCGTCTTAGAGTTTCTAAGCGAACTTCACGAGATTTCTAGTAAAATGTTGCCAGTATTTTCTTTTGCACTTAGTGAATTAGTCCTTGGTCTCTAGAAATGCTTTTGACTTCCTTTAATCCTGTAACCACTGGAGCAGCCCTTAACCCACTCTGCCTCCCCATTCCCTCCATCTTCTCGGTGATACCAGGGTACAACCATCATCTTGGTAGAACCCAGGCAGGTGTCACATCAAATTGTGAAGTGGGAAGAGATTTTCTTTGGTTTTCCTTCCTGAGGTCACTGGCAACCCATGGAAGGAGATTTAAGCGTGCTTAATTCTTTTGAATGGAGCCACCTTGTGGGTATAACACCTATAATGGGGTTTTATTTGTTGTTACGCTACTCTGTCCTTGTTAGCTAAGATGTAGAAAATTGCCAATGGGTTACAATATCTTGAGAACCGTAGAGGTTTCCTATAAAGTATCTTAGTCATGTTCTGTCATGGTTACTGAAATCTGCTCACTGGAGATTCATTCTTTGGGATAGGAAAGCTGCTAGGCCCCTGTTACATTGTAAATGCCATGCAACTCTTAAGGGTTATCCTTGCAACAGTAGAATAGAAGTGGCTCTGGGCCAGGTGGCAGGAAAGAAGGAAAGGACAGCCAAATGCAAGGTGGGTCCGTGGCACTAGAGATCTTTATCACTGGCTTGGGTGAGCGAGCTGAGGGGAGTCCTGTGGAAGGTGTCAATGGAACCAACCAGCAGCTAGTGGGGTTTTGCTGCTGGCTTCCCACAATGCCTTGCACTTTCTGTCCTGGGAGTGGGGAAGTCCAGAAAGTCCTGGAAGGGAAAACCAGCGGTAAACAATATGGGCCGAATTAAAGGAAACCTCCTCCTTTGCTTCCTCTCCTGGCTTGACAGACTGCCTACGTAATACCAGATCTGTTTGCCAAAAGTTGAGCCTTCCAGAGCTCATTCTTTTTACAGGCCTATACAGCAGGCTTGTTGTAAAGCCAGGCGAAATAAACAACGCCTTTTCATTTCCTGCCTTTCTCCCCAGGACTCAGTGCTCTACATGACATTTTCTTTCCCTCTTACAATGTCTCTATAGGGTCAGATAGGGGAATAGGCATTGTGTTCTCTGTGACAGTTGAAGACATGCAGGCAAGGGACAAAAACAACCAGAAGCAGAAGTCAGGGAAATTTCACTATGCCTGGTAATTCAGATATTGATGACAAACCTGGAATATTTTATTTCTAGATACAATTTTTTAAGCTTAGGTAAGAGAGATCCTGAGTGCTGGGTACCCTTGAAGCCCTGGAGTGACCCTTGAAACCAAGACCACCTGGCTTTTCCATGTTAGACTTTCTGAGATAAAAGGTGGACTCAGGAGGAGCTCTCAACTTGGCTTCCATACCCAGGATTGGAGCTCTACCTTTGTCCCCTGCTAGCTTTGTAACTTTCAGCAAATTACTTAAGCTCTGAGTCAGTTTCCTCACCTGTAAAATGAGGACGATGGTGGTAAAGGTGGTGATGGTATTGGTAATTGTGGTGATGGTGGTAGTGGTGATAATGGCAGTGATACTGGAGCTGGTGGTGGTGGTGGTGGTATCGGAGGTTGTGGTTTTGGATATGGTGATGGTGATGGTGGTGGTAATGGTGTAGGTGGTGATGGTAGTGGTGGGGATGGTGGTGAAGGTGATGGTGGTGATGATAATGATACTGGTAGTTGTGGTGGTGGTGGTATTAGAGGTTGTGGTTTTGGATATGGTGGTGGTAGTGGTGCAGGTGGTGATGATGATGGTGGTGGTGATAATGGTGGTGTTGGAGGTGGTGGTTTTGGATGCGATGGTAATGTGCGAAGCGACAGTGGTGGCGGAGATGGTACCAAGACGTATTGAGAGCCAGGTTTCATGCTGTTTTCCTTACAATATTCATTTGATTTAATCCTCACAACTGTGTTAGTTAGGTGCTATTTTGCAGATGAAGAAATTGAGGCTTAGAGAGTAACTAACTTTCTTTGGGTCCCACAGCTAATAGGGGAAGATCTAGAATTTAGCAGTAGGGCTGCCTGACTGTAAAGGCTACATTGCCTCCTCTGGGCCATTCTCCTCTCCCTCAAGTGGCTTTCACAGGTGAGATGGGGACAAGCAAGCAGGTCATGGTGCTGTGACCCTGACTACATGTGGTCATGCAGCTCCGAAGATGAGAAACTGGAACAGTCATGTGTCTTTTCTGGAGTTCTTGAACAGCATTGCCCCAGACACTCCATCAGCCTGGAAGAGCCATGATGAACTGAGTTTGAGAAGCAAGAAAAACTCTAAATCCCTCCATGTACCTGACCTGCCCAAATTATTGTCTATTGTCTTCTCTCTCACAGTATTTATTTCCTCTTCTCCTAAAGAGTAAAGAAACTCTGTTAATAGCTTTCTGTCATTGCCTGCACTGGCTCTGTAATGTTTAACTTCTTTATATGGCTGAACAGTGAATGCAGCTTTTCTCCATTCTTAAAATAGTAGTTTCCTTTTTGTTTATTACAAGACAGTAGTGATGACCCAGAGTACCAGAGGATGCTTGTTACCTTGTGTCAGCATTGCCACTAAGTTTAAGAAGTTATAATCTCTGACCCTGGAGGTCATTAACAGTAAGAATTCTTGGTTAGGAGGTTTCCCTAGAGGAAGGGACCCACATGGCTGTTCAAAGGATACAAACCTACCCACAGCAAATGGAATTTTCAGCAGCTTTTTCAAAAGTCCAATGCCAAGTCACTCTTGCTTTTGACCTACATTCTTTCTAGGGCACAAGAACAACAACAGCAGCAAAACCACTTCGAACGAAAGTCAGATGACTGTCCAAAGACAACCTGTATACACTTTATACAAACTCAGTATTTAGGTGTGTCTGTAACTCATTTGCTTTCAAGTAAAGTTTTATTTTATTTTTTAGACTTTTGCAGGTGAATTATTGGTCTGTTTGTAGTAAATTCACTGCCGATATGTTTATAAATATAACTAATTGTAACATTAAGAAGCCCCCAACTCTTCCCTTTCAAAAGAGAACTTTCCTCTCTCTCACACACACATTTATTATTTACCAAGATAAGGGTGGGAAAGCAAGATTAAGTCCTGTTAACATAGAGTTTAATTTTTAAGGCACAGTAAAACAAAAACAATTCCCAAAGGGCAGCTTTCATCCTAGCACGTTAAACGTTGCGATCTTAACTTGACACTGTGTTTAAAACGAACTATTCTGTTTAACTTATAGAAAGAGAAGGGGAGAGAATAGAGAGGTGAGGGAGAAAGAGAGAGAGGTGGAGGCAGGGAGAGAAGGAAAAGGGAGTGGACAGAGAAAGAGGGAGGAGGGAAGGCGGGCAGAGGGACAGAGACAGAGGCAGAGAGCGTACAGCCCTGATTAGATTTCGGCTGTTACTAAAATGAAGCGAAGCCTGGAATTAGTTCAGATTCTTGCTCAAGCGAACAAACGAAAGGCAGACTAAGAGGAAGAAAAGAGACGTGGGATTCACTCAAACTGCTGCTTTATTAAAAATAGACAGCCACTTTGTCCTTGGAGTCAAATGTACACATGCTTGAGGAGCCAGAGGAAGCTAGTGGGATCCAGTAGGGCTGGTACCCACTCCACTTTATGAATACCCTCCTGTGTCAAGTCCCTTGTAAGATGCTAGGACAAGAGTGGTGACTAGGACACGGCCCCTGCCATGGAGAACCTCATGCTCTACTTGAGGCGGTAGCCGTACAGATATCCAGTCCTGCAGCGACGTGGCTATAGCACAGCCCAACGCCTCTCCGTGCCACCCTGCCTTCCTTGGCCCCATCCTCACAGTGCCTTTTCTTTTTTTTAAGATGTTAAAAAAATATATTCTTTATTTGTGGACATTTCTTCAAGGATTCCTACATGAGGGAAAGGCACCTTTCAATTTCCACTCTCACAACCTCCCAGGCACAGGGGCTGTATTCCTTTTCCTTCGGGTAGAGATGGGTTCCGCAGAAATACTCGCAGGCAGCAAGTCCCAAATGGCAGCAATCCAGATTGTCTTTTTTTCATCTGCTCCAGTCGGTGCAGCCTCACATCAAGGCTAGAGGGAAGTTTATGAAGGAGGGTGTTGTTCCAGGCAGCACGGCTGTCCTCCGTGTTGAAGAGGGTGGAGATCTGCTGGAGCATCAGTTGGTAGAAAACCAGTAGTTTTTAAGCAGCCTGGCGGTTGAAGTGAACAAACTTTCCATTTTGTGATTTTCATGGAAGAAATGGTCACTTCCAATTGGGAGTGATTAATATACTAAGCTATCAATTCATAAAACCACCTATATTGTAACCTAGCAGCAATATTGGTAACATATTCAATAGTTTAAATTCTTTGACGGGGCTTTTGCCGCTGCTCTTTAGGCTGAGAAGGAAGGACGCTGAGCCGTCAGCAAGGCTGCGGGCAGAAGCAACCACAGGGTGTGCCTGCTCTTCCCCAGAAGAGAGCCACACTGCGCCCTCTGCCTTCCCGTTCCGCTCCCCCAGACGGCTCCTGTCACCATTTGGCTGCCCTCTCAGATAGAGACCAGAAGAGTAGAGACTGGGAACAATTCAATTCTTGTTCATTGTTCATAGCCATGGTGAACTCAGAGGGATGTGAAGTAGGGAAA
>NW_006769677.1:2708539-2713176 GCF_000442215.2 Lipotes vexillifer
CAGCTGCCTGTCTTCAACTTTGTTTCCTAATCCTGTGCATTGCGAGGGGAAGCGGATGTTACTCATGTCTGAATCTTTCCTCTAAATGGTATGAATTTATTGAGCATAAACAACAAGGCTAATACAGACATTGGCGCCACCTAGCCAGGAATTCAATCAGCTGGGGCTTAATGCCTTCAGGGTCCCAGACTCAGGTAGCTCAGCATCGCTGAGTATCTGGACACGGCGTTGAAGGAGGATGGGCAGATTACCAGGACAAGAAAGTAAACTGCAGGGGTCCTTTTTGAGTTGTTAATAAGGAAAAGGAACTCTATATGGGGCTTCCCTGGTGGCGCAGTGGTTGAGAGTCCGCCTGCCGATGCAGGGGACATGGGTTCGTGCCCCGGTCCGGGAAGATCCCACATGCCGAGGAGCGGCTGCGCCCGTGAGCCGTGGCCGCTGAGCCTGCGCGTCTGGAGCCTGTGCTCCGCAATGGGAGAGGCCACAACAGTGAGAGGCCCGCGTACCGCAAAAAAAAAAAAACTCTATATGGGTGAGCTCTGGCATGGTTTAAGTCGATGTGTTATAGGAAGTGATTCATCTGACCTACACAAAGTCTAATAGGATGGTAGAATATTAAGAGTATTAATATAATATACTAATACAATAAATACAAACGCAAGTATAGCTATAAATATAAAAGTCGATATAATAAAATAATAAGTCTTCATTTACCTGACAGTATCTAGGGTTAAAATATCCTGCACAAATTAGTTGTTTGAATAACTGAAGCATACTGTATAGTTTGAATTCTTTTAGGAAAGGAGCATCGTTCCTAATAGCCCATGACTTCCATAGCCATTGGGAAGCATATTCTCTTAAACGGATGTGTTTTTATTTGGTTGTTAATTTAATAATCAGTTCTCACATAGGAAATCCTTGGGATATTTTGAGGTGGATCTGGGTCTTTGGTCTTACAGTAAAGTTTTCCAGTCTTTAAGTCTACTGAGTTTTGAGTCCTTGTAATATATACACACACACACACACACACACACACACACACACACACACACACACACATATATTCCCTTTTTTACAGTTAGGCTGTCAGTGTGCCTAACTCTGCTATGTTCATTTAAAATTTGTTGCTTCCCTATCTTGCACACAAAATGAGAGTGAAAGGTAGGTATTCATTATGGACACAAAATGACAGTGTTCAGAAGTGAAGGTCTTAGCACTTTCCTTAGTGGATGGTCTTTGTGACAGTTGTCGCAGCTCCCAGAACCATCATCTGTGGTAGTATAATGATTGAGAACAGTGATTGTGGGCCACACTAGCCGGGGCTTAAATCCTTGCTCTGTCACTCATCAACTGCATAGATTCATACATTTTCAACCTCTCTGTGTTTCAGTTTCATCATCTATAGAGTGAGGATAATAGAAGCTATTTCAAAGGATTAAATCCAGCTAGCCCGTACCTGCAGTATAGTAAGGTCTCAGTAAATGTTAGGTGCTGTCCTTGTAGCCTTCAGTTACTTTCCAGCTGGTTATTTATGGAATTTTAAGATAGGCTTGCTGGGAATTAGGCAGAGGGATTTCTTCTCTTCCTTTTCTTAAGACACACACACTACAGAATTTTGTGACTGTGTGTGTGGTGCATGTGTGTGTACCTTGTGTGTGTGCACATGTGCTTGTGCTTAGGGGAGGGGAACTCAAGGCAGTTAGTTGTCTCTACAAGCCTAGTAAAAATGATAGCTACAGAAAATGATCAAAAGTATAAGGTGTGGCCCAGAGTATACCCTGTCAGTGAAATCATAATTTTGGTGGAGGGCAGGAGGGGAAGCAAGATAAAATGTGGAGACCAGAGAACTGGGGCTAGTAGAGAACACAGGAGGGGTCAGAGATCAGACTTTTTCCTTTTACATAACACTATGCTATTTACAAGGTTCCTGTGTGTCTATTTCATCGTCACACCAATCCTTTGAGGCATTAGTGCATTTATTTTAGGACAGAGAGAGTTCCACAGTGATGGATACAGAGTAGGAGCTCAACACATCATTTTGAAAAGATAGCAGAAAGAAAGGGGGAAGCAACAAAACGTTTACACAAGAGAAAATGTAAGTTCAGAGAATGAGATGAATTGTAATAAACAGCAGAGCCCAAACTGGAAACCAAGTAGTATGTTGACACCTCATTTGGTGTTCTTGACCTTACACCAAGTGGTTGGTTGTTGGGTCTAGTACTTACCCTACATCTCTTTCATATGCTATCATCAAGTCAAACTCTGGAGAGGCAGCCTAGCTGGGTACCCACTCTCATTCCCACTAAGTTTTCATGGCAATTCTTTCTTTCTTTTTTTCTTTTTTTTTTTGCGGTATGCGGGCCTCTCACTGTTGTGGCCTCTCCCGTTGCGGAGCACAGGCTCCGGACGCGCAGGCTCAGCGGCCATGGCTCACGGGCCCAGCCGCTCCGCGGCATGTGGGATCTTCCCGGACCGGGGCACAAACCCGTGTCCCCTGCATCGGCAGGCGGACTCTCAACCACTGCGCCACCAGGGAAGCCCAATTATTTCTTTTATTATCCTTTTGAGGAGTATTTTAGCAAGATTCCACTTCGATTAAATTGTTTGGCCAAGGAGGGGAAAAGTGTTGCATTTTGATTCTTTGTGCTCTGCATCTCCTTGCCTCAGGAGTATCTAGGATGATGATATAAATATGCCTGAGAAGTTTTTGTGAGATCAGTCGAGTTACTGGGAGTTAGAGGTGGGTGGCGGATTATGATTGAAATAATAATAATAATAATATGCTGTATTGAAGTGGTGGAATGTCCACTTCTATTATGATTGCTGTGAAATGAAATTCCTCACGTGACAATGCCAGGATAGTATTCTTAGTCTTACCCCAAAATACACAGGTCCTTGGACTTGGGTGATTCCTTTTACGTCAACGTTAATAATGCTGCCTTACAAGAAACTGGTTACATTAGCAACTTACCCATGGATCCTCATCACGCCTGGCATACTGCTTTTGTCCACATTGTCTAAACTTATCTTTATTCCTTACCAATTCTTTTTCTTCCAGCCATCCGTGTGTTAATCAACCAGTTAATTCAGCAGAAATGTATTAACTTCTTAACTGTGGCTTTTGTGCTTAATCTAGAGACTTGAAGACGATTGAGAGTCCCTTTTTTCCAAGCTTAACTTTTTTTTTTTTTTTTTTTTTTTTTTTTTCTTGCGTTATGCGGGCCTCTCACTGTTGTGGCCTCTCCCATTTGCGGAGCACAGGCTCCGGACGCGCAGGCTCAGCGGCCATGGCTCACGGGCCCAGCCGCTCCGCGGCACGTGGGATCTTCCCGAAACGGGGCACGAACCCGCGTCTCCTGCATCGGCAGGCGGACTCTCAAGCACTGCGCCACCAGGGAAGCCCCAAGCTTAACTTTTAATAGAAAAAAGAACAACAATTATAACACAATAATTCTAACATAGTGATATAATCATGATGATAGAGACAAAGTGCCTTGGGAGTTCAGTAACGCTTGGTCTGCAGTTGTACTAGATTAATTTTTCTTCTTTCCTGTCTTTTTCTTCTTCTTTATAAAATAATAATCCCCAAACATATTTGTTACAAAGGGTTGAATCCTCTTGGTAATTGTGAAAAGTATGGTGAAATCTCATCTGAACTATCTGAAAATGATAATCAGTTTTTTCACAATTACGACCATACAGGATATTCACAGCATACTGACTGATTCCATGATGGAAAATAATCCCTAAATAAGCATGATTTGTCTAAATTTGTATACGTGTTAGACAGAGGGGGGCATCCAATATATGCAAGAAGAATTTATTGTAATATATATACTAAATCTTCTTACAAGAAGAATTTATTGATACGATAAATTCAGTGAGCAAACATATTACTCTGAATTCAAATGCACATTCTAATTCAACTCAATATCTAACACAGTATTTAAATCTGTGTCAGGAAGGAAATAAAAGCACTTTAAGGATGGCTTTTTCACTATTTTTGTTTTAAATACATTGCTCTAAACACGTTTTTTAAAACTTTTACCTTTAAATTTTTGGCAGAACTAATCCTAACACTTGCTTTAAAGCCAGTTAGACTTTGTATTAGACTGAACATTAAGAAATAAAACTTGATTATGTTTTTCTTAGTTTAGCTCCCAATCCCCAGTGATGTCTATTTGGAGAGTCCTCCCAAAGTTCCTATTCTTCTTTCCTGTTAAAGTCTGTTGCATTAAAGTCAATGACAAGATGCAGAACAGGGAGGATCTTCTTTGCATTATTTTAAGAAGTTGTCAAATATCAATAGTCTAAGACAGGGTAAAATGCTGATTTACGGGGCTTCCCAGGTGGCGCAGTGGTTGAGAGCCCGCCTGCCGATGCAGGGGACACGGGTTCGTGCCCCGGTCCGGGAAGATCCCACATGCCGCGGAGCGGCTGGGCCCATGAGCCATGGCCACTGAGCCTGCACGTCCGGAGCCTGTGCTCCGCAACGGGAGAGGCCAGAACAGTGAGAGGTCCGCGTACCGCAAAAAAAAAAAAAAAAAAAATTGCTGATTTATGGAAACAAACTTACTTTGCTCACTGAGAGAAATGTTGGCTGGGCCCTTCATCTTTTTTATCTATTGATACCTTTC
>NW_006769677.1:2713259-2725078 GCF_000442215.2 Lipotes vexillifer
CCTACTGGAAAATGTAATGCTTAGGGGAAAGCTAGATTTTGATGACTTTTCTCCCTGCTAGGAGGATCTAAGTAATAAAATAAATAAAGAGTAAAATTCAGGAGACAAAACGGAATGCAGAAGGAAACACATGTTCACATGTGTGAATCCGAGTCCTCCGACCCAGCTCTACCGCTAACCAGACCAGTAACTTTGGGCAAGTCATTTCATTTCTCTGAGCTTCAGTTTTTTGTAAACTCAGTTTTCTGTAAAATCAGAGTTGCAGTAAATGATATATACATTTTCTTCCATTTCAAAAGAAATGGTTGCTGTCCTTTTGAGAGAAGACATTTAAAAAAATCACGTAACACTGAATAAGATTTACAGTCAAGTATGAGGAAACTTGATTTGTAGTTCTTTTTGTTTTTTAATCACTCTGTGCCTTAGTTTTCTTGGCGTAGTCATTTACAAAAAAGAAACACATTGAAAGACAACAAGTAACCTAAAAACCAAGTAAGTGAAGCTTAAATCCTTTCTTAGGGAGTCTTGATAAGTTCTGAATTTGCAAAATCATATACATCCACTGGATTGATCTGTTAAAATGGTACAATGTCTTATTTAAATCGACATTCCCGTCACTGCGTATTAGGGTAACCGTGTAATTTATTGTCCATGTCAGAGCACTTTTTCTAGTGAAGGGGGGCATTATTAATAATTATGCAGTTGTAATAATTAGGAAGTATGGCATAGTTACCCTAATTTTAACCACTCTCTATGTGCGTGCCGTTTCAGAAAAGTAGAGATTGTGTTTCTACTAAAGACAATTGTAATGAGAGAAATAGTCATCAGAAATGAAAGACTTTTATGTTTCTGTCTGCTTCACTTACCCACATCCTATCCATTTTTTTTTCCAATGAAGCTATTCAAAAATCATCTAATGCAACTTGGCTGGTAAACACATCTGCTAGAATGCAGACAGATATGAGGGATTAATTAGATTAGAGGCAATGGAAGAGGGAATCCATTGTGCCCAAACCACAACTCCGGTGGTTTGCTAGTCAAACCACATTGACGGGTTTCCTTTTTATTTTTTGTATGGATTAAACAATTGATTTTTTCTTCTCCATCTTCAGGGAAATTATAGAAGCAGATCTGTGGGATTGTAAGTATAGTGTTCTCTGGAGCACTCAAAAAGTTACCAATTATGTCTTTACTTAAGAAAAAAAAAAAAGAATCTCTGAAGTCCCTTCCAGCTTTAAAATGTAATTATTCAGCAGCATTACACCCTCCTGAGACTCTGTGACCGTGTCTTACCTTATATGTCCTTAGACTTGATTGGCCAAGCCTAGAGAAATGCTTGGTGAGCTTATTTAGGCTATCCCCATCATTCTTCATGCATTCCATGGATACTCCTCTGGGCCCTGTCCTTACATACTCTTCCATTTCCCTCCTACAACAACTATCTGAGCCAGATGGTCCATGCTCTTTGGTGTCCAGATGACACAGATCCATCTGTGTCTTTCTTCCCCAATGTTACCATCTGCAAAGGGCTTTCTTACATTGATTCCTGCCGTCTTATTATAAATCATTTTCTTCTTTTTCTAACCTATAGTGTTCTTTTCAGGATGGCCATGTAGGAGTAGAAAGAAAAATATGTTGATCTCTAGGCATAAGCCAATTCATTCCAGTCAAGTTAACTCTCTGTTTTCTATAGTACATATGTTGACTCATCATAAAGTTATGACACACGAGGCTTATTTATTGATTTATAAGAAAGGGAAAAGGTATTGCAAAATTACCTGAACAGTGAGTAAACTTCCAAGAGACTAAAACAAGTCCTTATTTAAGCATAAGAGTGGATGGAAGAGAAAAATATTGGAAGAATTCAGTATTTAAATTAATGAAGTGATAGGTAATTATAGATCAGTCAAGGCGAGAACAATAGAGAATTTAGCCCAAGGAAAAATCAATCAGGCAAATACAGAATCAGAATTATTAGACCTGGAAATATCCTTTAGTAAAAAATAACTCTGAGAGTTTTAATTCACCACACCCATGTTACTCAGCAGAATATACAGGTAACATTATGCGGTGGTCCCAGTGTGCTAGGCACACATCAGTCACACCATCACATTAAACCCCACCTGGTTGCTATATCTCATGTAGAACTCTATATATAGATGCAGACATGTACAGATGTTTACTTCCCCACAGTCTACCTGTCTCAGTGGCTAGAACCTCAACAGTTCCCAGAGTTTTGGCCTCAATATTGGATATTGTTTTTTAACAAAATCAACACCTAAAATAAAAGGCAGCAAAGAATGCAGTTTCAGTCATTAGTAGCTCTGTAATCACTTTGATTTGTGTTTCATTTTATAAACTACTTGACGGGCATGAGCAATGTTTTTACATTAGGGAAATCAAGGTTTTAGTTTTCTGTTTCTAAATTGTTCTTACAATTAAGGTGCAATTTAAACATTAGGTTATTTCTCTTGCATACTTCTTATATATTTCCTTTTTCAGTTGGTATAAAATATGAGACTCAAGAAAAGAATTTTCTGAGCAGCTGTTAGGTGGTAAATCAATCTGTATAATTCAGGTACTACCTAGTGAAACACTTCACCAGGTGCCTGCAATGGGTCAGCTTATCGTTCATGAGAACATATGCATCTTCTTTTATTTACATCTATTACACTTTTACCTACGTACCCAGGGATTAGTAAATATCTGCCTTATAAACAAAGACAATTGGAATGAAACTTCTTGACACACATTACACCTTTGTATACCTTTGAGTTCCTACTTAAAGGATGTTGATTTAGGTTCATCATGCTGTGCAATAAAATTATATGTAATAAAGCCTCAAAAAAGCTATGACATGAGTGTTTCCATGTGATATGAAACTCACGTGGTATTTAGAGAAGGTGTAAAGTAAATCAATGCTAGTAACATCTGAATTCTTCCAGACTTTTTCTTTATTAAGAGAAAAAAGGGATCTGTTTGTAAAGATTCTTAAAATAGATAATTTTAAAGATCAAAAATGATAGCCAGAAAAAATAACCCCTCTAAATTAGACTCTAACTTTTCAGGGGGTACTTAAATGGAATCAATAACAGCAGAAGTTTTCATCTATAGTAAAATTGTGTTTATGTCTTTCTAGTTGATATTATCATGATAATACTCTATATTTTTATTATTGTGACAGACATCTTTGCAGTTTCAGCAGCTTTGGTTTTGTGGACATTATATTTGTCAGAGAATTTAACAGGAATTTTTGAAATCAATAAGATTACCTGTGCTGTCTTTGATCTGTGCAGGCAATAGTGCCTAAGAAGCATATTTTTAGCAAGGAAACAGTCTGAATATTCTTGCTGTTAAAGTAGTGCTCCCTTCCTATGGTCAAGAAATAGCTTCAATTAAGGGTGCACCCCCCCCCCAAGGCAGTGTTAAATTTATAGCAATGAGCGCTATAACTAGATAATTTTTCTCAGACTTTAGTCCAGTGCCTTATATACTGCAAATGGATGGAAATAATGTACTGCCCCTCTAATGTTAAACAGCCTTTGCATTTTTAGAAGTAACACATTCATGAAAACTAGTTATATATAGGGTAAGTTAAATACACTTCGTATACCACCAGAATCACAAGCCATCTCACCCACAGGGTTATTCACCTTCATAGATGAGAGTCCCAGTTGTAGGAGATTGCTTTCTCCGTGACGTTAATATGTTCTGACACATCCCTAAGCCACCTGTATAGTATGAATAGTAGAGCATGGTCCTGAAGAGCGTGAGTCTGGAGTCAGATGATTTGTTTCTTGTCCTAGCTCAGATGTTTATTTGGAAGGTAATGTTGGGCTGGTTGTTTAATGTCTCCCTACCCCAGTTTTCTCAACTATTAAACAGGATAAATAGCTCCACATCAGAGATTTTTATGAGAAGTAAATGAGAAAATATATGTAAAAAGGTGAGAACCATGTCTGCCACATGGTAAAAACTCAATCCATGTTGACCATTATTAAGATACTGACTTTAAAATGGCTTAGGTGTCTGTAAAAAAATCATGTACCCAATATAAAATATTTTCAAAAGATAAGGAGAAAATTGTAAGTAACCTCGCAAACCAGAGATAATTACTTTTTACCTTTTAGTATATGTAATCTTTGTTTTGCTCTCTCTTTTGCTTTGTAGGTATGTGTTTAAAATATTCCTTATATAAATAAAATTCTTTAAAATAAAATCTTAATAGCTGAGTAATATTCTATTATATAAATACAATTTATTTAGTGAGGCCCCTATTTTTGGATTTTGTTTTGATATTGTTTTTTTTTTTTAACAAGTGTTTACGTATAAATAATGAATGCCATAGCGAACATTTTGGAAAAAAAATCTTGGTGGACACTTAGTTCTTTAAGTTAAATCCTTAAATTAGAAGAAGTAGACCAAAATATATAGTCATATTAAGGCTCTTAGTAACTTTTACCAAGTTATTTTAGGAGAATCTGTACCAATTTACATATCTAATATCTGTGCATAATTTTCTGATGAGATTGATTATTAGAAAATGTTATCTGTACTTAGATATAGAAGTGCTTCCCTTAAAAATTTTTTGCTAATATTTATTGTCTACTGTGTACAAAATACTGTGCCAGCCGTTCTCATACATTAAATTTGTCACCTTTGAAGTGTTCCTGGATTCCAAAATACCATTATTCTTCAAAGTCCTTCTTGTATTCCTCTTTTGAAATTATCTTCAGAGCCATAGATAACATCTATTTTAAAAAGTTTCATACGGCATTATCTTTCTGATCATTCACATTATTTAAAAGTCTTAGTGCCAAATAACTTTAATCTGGTTCCAAAATCAAATACAATCTAAAAAAATAATTATTTTTCAAAATAATTTATTAAGCTTGCAGCTGTATTGCAATATTACAGAATGGCCACCGTTCTTGGGGTCAAAAACCTGAGTTTGAATCTCATTTGCTGCCTTTGTGGGCATCGCTAATTTAGTTATATGTTCTTAAGACTCAGTTTCTTTTTCTAAAAGAAAATATTTCTTAAAGTGCTGTGATCAGTATCACGAGATACGTAAAAATGCTTTGTTAATAAAATGGTATTGATAATATTGTTATTGTCAAATATTAAAGATAATTTTTAGGGGATTTCAAAGAGTGAGAGGACGTGTAAAAATGGCATGTTAGAATTATGATGATGACTATATTTATATGGTAGGAAAATCTCACAATTCTATTTTTTCACCACTATTTCTGCAAAGAGATATCTGCTAAGTTTTAATCTTGCCTGTAATGCTCATAAATTTTCAACTACTGATAGACTATATAAGCCTCTTTTATTAGTCACCATGTAGATAGATTTTAAAGCAAACCAATTAAAATTACCTTCAGTGTTATCCCTAGTATGCGATGTTGGTTTCATCCTTATTTGGCCAGTAACAAGCCAAATTGAAAGGTTTTGCTGGAATTCCTGAAAAATGGGATAATTTAGTGTTCTGATGTTCTGATTTCTCATTACATCATTTCAGTGCCCTTAGAGGGGTACTATAATAATGTAACAAACCATATCTAAGATTTATTGCCTGAAGCTTTAGTGAAAAGAGGCGTGCATGGGAAAGCCCCATAATGTATTAAAAAGTTAAACCAGAAAGTTTGTGTTTTATAGGTTTCCTCTAGTATTTGCTTCTGGAGGTTTCCTCCCCTCTTCTTTTTCTTTTCTTTCTTTGTCCTCCTTTTTATTCTTCTCACTCTTAGTCCATGGTTGCCTCTATTCACGGGGCTATTTTTACATTGCTCACAGCACCCCATTTTTGGTGGTGAAGGGATGGGAATAGGGACTAACAGCTCATGAATAAATTAGCGGCTTCATTGGTTGGTTGATAGGCAAAGTAGGAACAAGGGGTCCTTATGCATATGACTGCATTCTCACTACCACTCCAGCCCTTTAGAATGATACTGCCAACCTTTGGACAGTATGGCACCGGGATGCACAATTTCCACTGTGTTCTGTGCAAGATGATTCAATTGTAATTACTTCCAAAACCCTGAGTATTTTATTTCTCCTCTTTCCACTCTCCAGCCTCATTATTTGCCACACCTCAAACTCTTTTCTATCCAGCAGGCTAGATGATGGTTGGAGTTTGTACTGTAAGAATTAGCGTATTCTAAATTGATGACCACATACCCACTCTTGAGAAACTGAAGCTCTGATGTGGTATTGTGTATGTGTGTGTTTCTGAAGGTTTGTGAATTTAAAACTCTTTGCAGGGGTTCAAATTCATTTCTGGCCAGCAGCTTGCTTTGGACAATTTTGAAGCAGGAGTTCTTGACAAAGAGCCTGAGGCTCCATTATCTTTTGGCTACAAAGCAGGTCAAAAACCCTGATTTCTCTGTTGTCTCCAAGTGTATTTCTGAAGGCTGAATCTGCAGAATTATTTTCCCAAAAGAAAAAAAAAAACAGAATATACCCCTATTAAAAAAATACGATTGAGTGCTTATAGGTGGTATTTCATTCAACTAATAGGCCATTTCAAATGAGGACCAGAAGTGTGACTATTTCAGGAAGATTTGTTCTCTCTGAGGAAAGTACCTTGCATTCTTGGCTTGTGGTCTCAAAAATAGGAAGAATTTTGCAGGCCTTTCTTGAATTGGTATTTTGCAATCATATCAAAAGTTATGTTTAAGTATGATCATTTACTCTGATGTAGAGCATGTTATATAATTATAACATATTTCATTCCTGTGAGTTGCAGTTAAGTGACCAAGGAAAATTTGTTTTTTTTTTTTAAGGCTTCCTAAGGCTATAAATTATTTTCCTATATTAATGTCTTTTAACTGAATACCGTAGTTCAGATTTTCTCCAATGCTGTATCTTTCAGCGTAGCAGAATTGGTCAAGCCCAAAGGACAAATAATTTATATTGCTAAACTCTGATCAAGCTCATGAAGTTTAGAGCCTCTTCAAAATATGGGACTTTAGTGCTGTCTTACCACTCTTGTGAACACAGAGGCATGCTTAGGGTGCAGAGGTTTGTTAATTAGCAGCTCTGTTACTGCACTTTCTGTTCCCAGTTGGGCCACCTGCTTGTCACTACCTTGCTTCCCGATGCTAAATGCTGTCTCTTTTAGCCCAGATTCAGGCAGTTGAATTATGTTTTATTGTGTCCTTTGCATGAAGGGAAAGTCCAAAGTGCCCAAACTCCACGTGCTTTCAGGAGGGACATATAGAAAATAAAACAAGAGACAGTCTCTTCACTTTGTATTTCCAAATGGGCCTCTGTGTGACTCAGCAGACATGAGCCACAGCAATGAAGATATCCACTCTCTAAAAGAAAATACAGATGAAGTAAGGCCGGGAGGGGCATCTGAATGCTGGCCTATCTTACAGAGAACAACGTAAAATGAAGACTTGAGGGAATGAGTGTAGATTGGACGTGATCTGGTTCAACCCCAGACTTTCAGCCAACATGTACTAAAGGATGTTTCATGCCTCCAGCTATGTCAGGAGTTGTTGGATGGTGGGGAGGAAAGAGATAAAGAAGGAAGTTGAGAGGGACAAAGAAAACATGTCCCTTTCCATGGCCAAACTCACAGACTAGTATGATAGAAGGTGATTAAACTCTTATGGAGAGAATATATCTCTGACTTTGTGACTTATGGAATATAGTCCTTGGTGCCCAATACAGTTATTTGCCTGTACTTGTGAGTAAATAAATGCAAATGGGCTAGTAATTATAAGCACGAGTGAAGACCCACAGCTCAGAAAAGTCACCTCAGAAGAGACAGAACCAGAAAAGCAAAGAGCGACTCTTCGTGACCATTCTCTTTGTCTAAGGACACCTTCCAAGAAGGTTAGAAAAGTCAGTTATTCAAAAGATACTTACCAAATGCAGTGTTAAGTGTCACAAAGTTGGGAAGATAGGAGAAATAAGAGAGAAAAGGTCTTTGTTGACAGAGGCTGACGGTCTATGCAGGTAGAGCAATGGAACCCTATATGCTGAGAGCTGTGGGAGCTCCATTTCCAGGCTGATGATGTTTTCCCAGGCAGGGGACCCATGAAGGTGGGAAGAGGAGCTTCACTGAGGTGAAGGATTCATAACTCGGGAAATGGAAATGGAGAAATGGACACAGGCCAAAGGCAGGGAGAGAGCAAACTACCAAGAAAGAAGAAACCGTGACATTTAGAAGTGAAAGGAACCCTAGATAGCCTCTAGTTAAACGTCTCCTTTCATAGATAAGGAAACAGTCCAGGAGCAATCTAGGAAGTGACTTACTAAGCTCGTGCAGTTCGGAAGGGGCACAACTGGGCCCAGAACTCGCTTAGCCTCATTCTCAGTCTGCTGTTGGCACTGCAATCATGAAGGAAGAAAGGTGGGGGGAGAAATGGGAGAACACAGCCCAGAGACAGATTGTTTTGTTCCTGTTCATGTCTATACAGTCAGCATGTGGCATAGATACAGGGAGTACATAGCATAAGGTAACTTACCTAAGTTTAAGCCCCAAGCGGTGAATGTGGGACATTAAGTCCTTCTGTGGATGCCTCTGAGCATCAGAGAAGTGACCCACGACATGCTTTGGCTTGGAACCAATGGGATCAGCTGCAGTGGTTAGATTGTAGGCTTGATGGAAACGTATAACCACACCGGCCCTGTCTTCGTGGCCAGGCCCTTAGCACCGCACACGCAGCCGTGCTGGGCAGGAAAGGCCCTTGGCTTCCCCTTGGCTCCACCACGTTGATTTCACCTCTGGCTTCCTACCATTCCCTCCACACTCAGCCCTCATCATAGCTCAGGTGTTGTCATCCTTTCCCACCCCACCTGTCTGGTAGTGAAAAGCTGCAGACATCGATAGCCCTACAACCCAATTAAAATTTCTAAAATTCCCTGTTTGGCATTTATATATTGAATGTTATATTGAAAATTGCTGGGGAACATTCTGACATCTTGCCAAAATCACTGTACATTCACAAAGAATTAGAAAGTCCAGGAATGCACAAAACTCCAAGAGCAGATATATCTTCTGTTTTTTTCATCTTGCATATCAAAGGGAGCATGCTCTAAATGTTTCCTGAGATCATATTTAGCATACTCTTTGGCTTATTTGTATAAATTTTTTGAAGAAATGAACTTCTGTGTGTATGTGTATTTGTGTTCATGCATATTTTGTAGAGATGACTGATAACAAATGAATCTAATATTAGTTGCTTTTTCCCATGAGAGGAAAACATTGAGAAGCTCTGCACTATAGAAAGAGGATGATAGGGCTTCCCTGGTGGCGCAGTGGTTGAGAGTCCGCCTGCTGATGCAGGGGACACGGGTTCGTGCCGCGGTCCGGGAATATCCCACATGCCGGGGAGCAGCTGCTCCCGTGAGCCATGGCCGCTGAGCCTGCGCGTCCGGAGCCTGTGCTCCGCAACGGGAGAGGCCACAACAGTGAGAGGCCCTCGTACCGCAAAAAAAAAAAAAAAAAAAAAAAGAAAGAGGATGATAAATATGTAGCAGAAAACAATGTATTGCATGGGATGATTTTGTCAAGATTCTGATAGTCATTGAGGACTCAGCTAACAGATTTTTCAAACTCATGCTAATCATTTTCAAGGAACAAGGCGAATTTATGGCAATTTAAATTAGATTTCAGGTCAAAACTTATTAATGCAGTCAAAATAATTCACAGTTAGTGTGTTACATGGATTGACCAGAGTAGAAAAAAATGGACAAGGAAAAAATAAAAACCCTGTTAGCACAAGTATAAACACTGTATTTTGTTAAAATTGTCAAAGATTAAGGGTTGAAGAATTATTTCATTCTTCCCACTCTAACATTTCTGAAAATGAAACATGACCAAACTAACCAGAAACCATCATGTGAGCACTGTAGTGCAAATGTAAAACAGTGTAATGCCTCCTCTTTGTTGGAAATTGGAAGATGAATTGGGGCATGTCTCCCAAGAATTCTTGTTTGTAGGATATGCTGGAAAAGGGGCCAAGTGTCTCCATCCATTTTAGTTTAAAGACAACCTCTTGAAAACTATCATTTACACGATATGGAAACATCTATGTACTTTTCTTAAGCAATCTATATTTAAGACATTCCTTGGCTTTGATCCACAAATGTTTCCCATATTTATTTTTTTCTTGCAGTAATTGCTTCAGCAAATGTAGGTATACAGCCCATCCTAACGCTAAGCCACTAATTCTGCCCTGACATCTGCACTCAGCAACAAAAATGGGATGCATTTATGCTCTGAAATGTGGCTATTCTGTCCAGTAATTGGTATTTGCTTATTTAAGAAACAAGGGTATTATGGAAATTGGGAAGCATGCTTTCCTAGCATTTTCCCCCTTCTGCCTATCAGGACTCCCTCCTTCACATCATTGACTCCAATTCTCCATTGAAATGAGTTACATTCTGTGGGTCTGGGGAGGGGGAGTAGCATGGGTTTGCTCAGTGGTTCAGTAAATTACAGAATTTTCAAGGGATTATAAATCCACTTCTGGATATGAGTATTTGACAGACATAAATAATTGCTGTTACCCATAAGCTTTCATAGGCTTTGAAAAAAAGAAAAAAAATCAGTCTTTGTCAATTGCTTGGATGTAGCTTGTCTATAAAACAAAAAGCCACCATGGCACCTTACCTTTCAGCGTCCATTTGAACAGCAGTGAGGTCATTTTCGGACAGTCTGTTTAGCTGTTCAACAACTAGCTTTCTGGTTAATTATGCATTTCAAACTAGGGAGCAGTGTACCCATGCCAGCCTGAACTGCTGAAATGCTTTAGTTCTGCTTTCTGATCATGAAAATGCAAACATCACCCTAAGTCAGACCAATGGTGCTTAGAGTCCATATTCTATCTTTTAATGAATCTGGGGCATTGATGACCAGTGAAGGAATGATGATTCATTAATTTAGTTACGTCTTTCTTGGATTTGTTTCCTCAACATGCACAAACTCCTGGGATGTTGAATTTTACAAATTTGATAGCTGTTGCATAAAATTACATATTTTAATATGGTCTTTTCATATCACTGTATCTGTTGCAAAAAAAAAAAAAAAATGTATTCCCGAAGAATCAGCAAAAGCAATACATTACAGATGGAGTGTAGAAGTGATCTTGGTGTTTGCAAAGGACTAAAAATGGTGCAAGTTTGGTGATCATAGGTGTACACACATAAGGACAAAAAACAGAGAAAAAGGATTTTTGTCAGATATGTATAGAGAGAAGCATTTCTTCCACTAATGATTGACAGCTGAGGGAGCTGTAGAGAAATATGTGAAAATTCATGGATTTCCTTTATCTTGTTTGTCTCAGGTTAATATGCTCTGTTAGATACCAGTGGATCTGTAAATCCGTGATCATCTTAAATCTATGAAAAGTAACATTTTTAAAATAATCAAATGAAATAGTGCCACTTAATAATCAAAAGCAACAAACGCTTTCTACTTATTTTCTTCAGGGCACATATGGCCATGTCAGGAGTTTGTTTATTTTTTTAGGGGTTTATTTTTACTTCATCGATGTATTTTTGTGCTCTTGCCTTCAAAGACAATGCTATTATTATTCATTATTAGTTACACATTTGTTTTGGATGCCAGCGTGCTTTCTAGGAATAGGATCTGTGCTTTTTGAATCTTGCACAATGTTCTCTTACTAGTCTGAAGCTTATGTCGAACTGCGAGCTAACTGTATGAACAGAGGAATAACAGAGAGAGGAAGGTTTTCCAGATTCCTGAGAAGATTGCCTAGAAAACCTAGGAGTCAGATGGTCAATGTCTTGACTGTTTCAGACCATTTAGAGGGTTCTACTGAATTTCCTCCTGTAGGGAA
>NW_006769677.1:2725088-2745292 GCF_000442215.2 Lipotes vexillifer
TTAGGGAAAGTGAGGACAAAACCCCAGGCACTCCCTTGGTGAACAATAATGTCTTTCTCAGTATGGAAAACTGCAGCTAATGGACACAGGTGTTGGCTTCTGTGGCTTGAGGGGAATGAGGCAGTGGTGGCCGCTGGGGCTCTTTGGAAGGGGAGCCATTGAGAAAGCTCCCTCGGCTGTTTACGCTGCTAACCTGCTAGTCCTGGAGCAAATGCATTTCCTCCTTGAGTAATTAAGAGTCTATTTTCTTCTTAATGCTTGAGTTTAATAGGAGAATTTTTTGCTTTGCAAAATGTTTACTTTTGAATAAAGGGAATTAGCATGCTGTACTGAATAAAGCCAGTTGCTCTGTATTTTTCACGCCTGCCTCATTTTTAATATTTCCTATTCAGTGAAGATTAACTTGAAACAGTAATTTAAATCTAACTTTAAGTTCAAAAATGATTTCATATGGTGCTATTGATGTGTCTTGTGGATAGAACCTATACCTTATACATTGGACGGCCATTTATGAAAGGCACAAATGCCCAATTAGAGGAGAAATTCATGGCTTTAATTCTGTGAACTGTGACTCAGATCTGGAGCAACATGTCACAAATAAAAATCAAATGGTGCAGTTGTGTCAGCAGCTAATAGCAAAGGCTTTAATCTGAGAGAGGCTTTAATCTGAGAGAGGCAATATACTTGAGCACAGAGTTAAAGGCACAAGTAATGATGGCAGAGTCAAGGTGACTAGCTGAACAGTGACTCCAGAACAGTACTTGCAAGCTTTTTTTCCCCACTTTCCTGTGGTGGAAAAGACAGGATGGAAGTTCTGCTGGGTGATGTGGTGAAGACAGTTTATCTTGAGCACTGGATAGGTGGCAGCCATAACTAAGGGAAAAATGAATACTAATCTGGGTTGTGATGAAAGTCAAAGTGAAATTTGAGGTTCTGTTTAGCACCTATGTTTTAATCAATAAAAGTCTATAGGTTAAGTTAGTTTAGTTAGTTTAAATTCAGAGTTAGTTAAACCTGACTGCATACCATTTTTCAATAAGCACTGACTAGTTTTTAAAGATGACTCATAAACTCAACAAAGAAAAATTGAAAAATTTCACTCATTTTAATGAATTAAACAGCCCCACAAGTACACACACAAAATGTTATATAAGGTTAGTTTTCCATAAAAGTGGGATATAGAATTCAGTTAGTAAAAACGTAACACTAATTGTAAGTAGAATCTGCTTTGGCTTTAGGGAATATTTTTTCATTTAACATACCAGGATATAGGTATTAAGAACTCAGTTTTTTTTTACTAGCCCATTTATTCAAAGCTAAATTTTTATACTGTGCAAGCAGTTTTAGTAGACATTAAAATGAATACAACGTTAAATTTAGTATGGGAGAAGAAATGTATATAAATATCTGTAATACAAAGAATCACGATGAAGATACCATAGAAGAAAAGCAGGTAATATGGAGACTTAGACCTTGAAAGACATGGGTAACATTCTAACAATCTAGGTTGGGCAAAAGCTGTTCAGGAGCCAGAAATAGCACGAGCAAAGACATAGAGACAGGAAAATTAAAGAATAACACCACTGTACTTTATCTAAGGTATAGGATCCTGAAAATAGGTGGTATTTAGAAGATAACACTTGAAAAGGTTAGTTGGGTTAAACTTTTCAAAGGCCTTGAATGCCAAGTTAAGTAGACGTTTTAATATTCAGAGGGCAAGTGGCTGAGCTCTTTGAGTAGTTTAAAATTGTATTCATGTTCTATGAAAGTTAGTCTGATGGAACTTGAGCATAGGTTAGTCGAGTTGGGTGAAAACTAGATAAGAACTTGAACATGGGAGTTTGAGATTAGCGGAGGCAAACTATGATATACAGGAGGGATAAACGACAAGGTCATACTGTATAGCACAGGAACTAAATTCAATATTCTATGACCAATCATAATGGAAAAGAATATGAAAAAGAATACATATAATATGTGTATATATTATATATATGTATGTATAACTGAGTCACTTGTTGTACAGAAGAAATGAACACAACAGTGGAAATCAACTGTACTTGAGTAAAATTAAAAAAAAAAAAGAAACAGACTTGGACATCAAAGGAAGGCAGAGTGGAAAGAAGGAATATGCCTGAGAGACTTTGTGAGCTAAGAATCTATAGATTGGCAACTGGAAGTCAGTAAGAAAGATAGACAAAGAATGGCCAGAAAGGAGACTGAAGTTTGAAAGGGAGACTTTAGGATTAAGACCTTGGATTCCAAGCAGTTCCTGAAGGATGTTTGTGCCTGCAATAGAATAGACTACAGGGAGGACCACGGGAATGGAGGGCAAGCCAATTCAAAGCCAGGCGACTGGAAGGTGATTGATTCCACAATTGGAAATACACATTTAAAACCAGAAAAATACCAAAATTAGACATCTTATTTTGTGATTACATTCAAATTTGTAAGAATCCTAACCTGAAATTCTGCATTAAGTACAACTACATGCATTGAATACAATTAACGAACAGGATTTTTATTACTAAATTTTATTAAGAAATATAGACTCTGGATAAATATAATTATTAGTCATCAGCTATATGTAGTTTAAAGTAGGATAGTTTTAAGCTATCGTTTTGGTTTTTGGAGTGATGAGGAATCTGTTGTTACAAAAGTGTGGTTCTTCGGTGGGTGGAATGTGGACTCTCCTTCCTGGCTGGAGGGCTATACGTGGAATTGAGCCTTTAGGGCCAAGCCATGGGCACATAGGGAAATGTAGCAATTTGTCATATTAAGTCATTCACTAACAATTGAGTCCCCCTTGATTAATCTCCCAGAATTAGCCAGTTGCATTTTGAGCAATTAGGGTTAATTACAGCCTCATTTGGCAGAGCAGAGAGTCCCATAATTATGTCACAAACAAGGCGAGGAGGTGGTGGGCTGCCGTGGCAGTGGCATCTTCTGGGTGTCTCCTCACACATGTTGGAGTGGCAACCTTCCAAAGATACCATTCATTGTCTTTGAAGTTTGTAAAGTAAATGAGGGAAAAATGCCTTTTTGGTAGAGTGGAGAAAGATGAAAGTTCTGCAGTTCTAGATACAGGGAAGGATGGCTTCCTTGTGTGCTGATTTAGTGACCTTGGTCAAGTTATCTAACTTTGTTGGGCTTTAGTTTCTCATCTGTACAAAAAAATGGATCTACCTTGCCTGTTATTGTGAGGATTAAAGATACCCTGTATAAAGATCAAAGCACATGAAAGGCACTCAAAGATAGCCCCTATTAGGGTTTCCTAACGTGTCACTAGGAGATGGAGACTGAAACAGACTTGAGATTTGGGTCTCTGTCCTTCTTGTCTAGCAGCCTGTGGGTGATGCCATATTGCCTGCAGTCACCGCAAAGTGGCAAAATCTGCCTGAACCCAGAAGCCCAACGAGGGCCTGATTCAACAGCAAACTCAGAGTGCTCTGGGGCAGTATGAAGTTAAATGAGGACCCAAAAACCAACGAAATAGTTCTTTATTGAAACAGATATTCCAACACATACCAAAATCAATACTGTATTTGGATTCACCGAAGAAACTCAGATCTGGTGCTGTATCCCCATATATTTCCTGTTGCTGAAGAGTTTTCATTTATCTGTGGCGTTCATAAAGAGGGCTGACAATACATGGAA
Source organism: Lipotes vexillifer (assembly GCF_000442215.2). Classification (NCBI taxonomy): domain Eukaryota; kingdom Metazoa; phylum Chordata; class Mammalia; order Artiodactyla; family Lipotidae; genus Lipotes; species Lipotes vexillifer. The sequence continues at coordinate 2,728,746 of NW_006769677.1, forward strand.
GTCAAATTTGAGGAGATAGCAAATCAAGGTGATTTAGAAGTTAGGACAGGTCAAGATGTAGCTTTTTTTTTTGGGGGGGGGCGGTGAGGTCATTGGTTTAGAGGTTAAAGGAGGCTCTCCCAGTGGCCAGTGGATGAGTTTTGATGTCATAGTATTTGGGAAGATACCTTATTTTTCCTTCTACGCTCAGAGTTTGTCTTCTTTCCTTCTACCCATGGAAAGAACAACTGTCTCTAGGTATGAACCGGCCAGTAACAATGCTAATAATAATAATAGCGTCGTATGAATACATGACTGTTTACAAAGCCCTTCTAACTCTACTCATTCCGTGCAGACGTGCCCCAGAGAAGGTGCTTACATGTCGTAGAAAGGACATTAGAAAGCTGGCAATCAAGCATATCACTTATTTCTGGGTGATAATTTCTTCATCTGGAAAATAGCGATAATTGTGCCCACCTCGCAGATCACTGTGTGATGGAGGCTGTGTTTTGTAAACTGTAAAACGCCATGCAGATATAAAATATGGATGTCTCCCTCACCGAGGGGATCGCGATGCCATGTTCTGCCCCTGCTGTCCGCTCTCTCGTGTCATTCAAAGGTGGCTTTTCCCATTTCCTGCCTTTCCTTCTTACAGAGAGAATTGGCACTGTGTGGACCATGCCCCCTCTGCCAGTTGGCAAAGTCCTTAGAAGGCAGGTGCTCTGTTTCTGACATCACCATGGGAATCTCTCCCAGTTTTCTGAGAAGAGCCCTCCGCTGACCCCTTGTTGCAAGAGAACTGGCACCTCTCTCTCCCAGGCTGCCCTGGTCCTCCCACTTCACCCTCACCCTGGAGGAGGCAGTTCAGCCCCCGCTGTTTGCCGGCAGGACCGCCCTCCCCTTCCCTCCCCTTCCCTCCCCTTCCCTCCCCCCTGCTGCCTTTCCTCCTCCCCTTTCCGCCCCATCTGACCCATGAAAGTTTCACAAACAGCTGTTACTCAGAGGCGAAGAGAAAACAAAAGATTGGAAAAGAAGAACCCGGTAAATGTATGGTTCGATTTTCAAGGAAAAATTTGCTATCTTGCCAAGGACATTTTGCCTGGCTTCTAGCTCCCTTGGTGAGTTCTCAGATAGCCCAGTCTGATTGCTTTTCTTTGTCTCCGCTGGATGAGTCTGTCCCTCAATTATCCACCCTCATCTTTCAGTTCTAGGATCTGCCTTCAGCCCCTGACTGTGTTCTCCTTCAACTTAAGGTACCTATTTGTTAAAGGGAATGGAATGTAGTGACTAGTGAGAAAGGTGGTTAATTGGCTACGGAATTTAGAAAAGTGGTTTTCATTTTGTCACTTTCAGCAACTTAAAACAGCATCCCCATTCTTCATCGGTGATTTTTTTTTCTCTTTTCAAATGTCCTTGGTACAAGCGAGAGGGGCTATTTATTTAATATTAGTGTTTCCCACAGCACAGCATTTTTGGAAACAACAATTTAAGGCCCCTAGGGAGGATTTAAATGGTTTTTCATTCTGGTGAGAATCAGACAAAAAATTGGAGTCTTTTTAGATCCAGACCTCTAGAGACTGGGCCGTTTCAGACCTGCGTAAAATTCCTTCAGCCGACTTCCCCTCCAGAGGTTCTGCAGAAATCATGCTAGTGTGGCCGTGACCTGGGCAGGGTCCCAGTGACCACAGCCTGCCTGGCATGTGCTGATCACATTGTTCCCCGGTGGCCTTGACACCAGGGGCGGGTGTGTGTGTGTGTGTGTGGAAACGGAGGCAGACAGGGCCTCACAAAAGTCATGTCAGCCAATCTCACCTTTGGTTTCCCCAAGGCGTCTTGCTGGCTGCAGCTCGCCTTCCAGTGTTGGGAGCTCAAGCTGGTAGGGGACCTTCAGCCCCTCTGCAGTTCTGGCCTAACCCAGTGAAAGGGAGTGAAGTAACTCTTCAGCTGCCTTGCCTGTTCTTTCCTCTTTTATATGCATTGGACATATTAGCAAGTATAAGTGGACTTTCTAAATAGTAGCTGATCCCAATGGACGAATGAATCTCTGAGAGGTGCTCTGTCCGTTGGGGCTTTCCAGCTGTTCATTCCTCCACATGCCTCGTTTCATCTTCAAAAGTCAGTTTTTAAAATCTTTTGCCAAATATAAACAGTATTTTTGTGTATAGTATATTTTGTCATATGTATGTGTATATGTATATGTATATATGTTTGTTTTATGTATTTATATAAATATATATGTGTATATATTTGCACTTCTAGTGGACTTTATTGTCCTGCTTCAACACCACAGTAAAAATAGGACCTGCAAGCTTCCAGCCCTACACCCTGTGTCACCACAACTAAAGCAGGACCCATTTGAACACATTCCCACCTCACCCCAGACCTGCATCGTGGATAAATGTGCGTTACAACATTTTTTCAAAAAAGAAAGCAGAATGAATTAGTACCTCAGGTGATTAGGAACAGTAATTTGAAAAATTAAATGTCACTTTTAAATGGTAACAGGTCAAGAAGCTAAGACTGGTGTTCTTTAGCTCATTTTCTCTTCCCCCAAAATAGTGAACAAATAGGAAATATATATATATATATATATATATATATATGATATATATACAATATAGGATATTATATAAATAGGATTATATGTATATCATATAGTATATATATAAAATTTCAGTGAACAGCAATGATTCTTTCAAGGCATTTGGATATGACAGTAATATATATTGGTCTGTTTCTCGATAAGCTGCAGTGACAATCTTTGTAAACATTGAAATCCATTGCTTCTTCCGAGGCCTAGGACAGTGAGTCATCAACACAGTCAATCATGAGAGCCTCGAAGTGCTGATAGACTCCTCTGGAAAGCCAGCGAGTTGGAGGCCAGATCAGTCAGAAGAATTGAAAAATCAGATCAAGACTAGTAGGAGGCATGCTTTGTGCTTTTCTTGAGGCTGGAATCTGGTTTGCATTGAAAATAAGCTGGTAAAGAAAAAATGCCTCCTAGTCTTTTGAGAGCTAACAGGCTATGGGAGTTGCTAGATTATTTTCTTTGAATGACTGCAGGGAAAAAATGCTGTTTTGCCAAGCTGGCACCCATGGAAGATGAGCGGAGGGTCCCCCCATTCTGTTATGTCCCTGGCAGTTGAAGCATCCATTGGCTCAGCTGTTGAATGTGTAAGTTTAGTGTCCCATGGGCCATTCATTCTCCGTAAGGCAGCAGCTACCCAACCATGATAAATTCAGTGTCAGGTCTGGATTCAGAGCACACTGTGTCCCACTTTAAGAAAGTGCTCTGGGTCATGTAGCCAGGCTTAGAGATCCGTGCAAATGATGGTGATTCTCAGGGGAGAAAGAGAATATTTTCCTTTGACCCTTGATCTCTCTTTCTATGGATTCACAGGGTGGTCCTCCTGGTGAGAACCCTTTCCATTTCAGAAAGCTTTGTTCTGCTTTTCTCAGGGTGAGGCCTGAACACTGACATTTTTTTGAAGCTATATAAATGATTCTAATGCGCAGCCGGTGTGGAGAAGGCCCATCTCGAATAGCCAGGCTCTGCAAACGTATATATAATATGTTATATAATAATGACAACAGGGAAACTTTCGTGTGCACAGGGGGTGCTCATGCCTACGATCTGTGGGTGATTTTGCACTGATTTTCCACCAGTGAGAGCAGATTTGTAACGGTTCGTTTCCTTGTCTTCATTGAAAGCAATGGAAAACTCGATTGAGGTGACCTTTGACTATGGAATAAGACAAGGCAATTAATTCTTGTTGGAACCGATCCTGAACTTAATTGTCCATAATACTCATTTGTATCAACTGAGAGAACGGGCCTGGCAGTCATAAACTAGACCATCAAATGGGCACATTAGCTTATAAGCTGTTTACACCACGAATACTGAACATGGAAGTATAGCTCTGAAAGACACAAAGGGAAAAGATCAGACACATTATTGGATACCTACCCTGTACCAGGAATTGCTTTAAGCATGACATACTTATTTTTATTTCATCCGTAAAACAACGGTTCTGTTTTTTTCTGTTTAATAAAATTCACTGGTCTAGTCCCTACAAGGGAGTCCTAAGAGATGCTCATCACCATGTTTCAGTTACGGAAGCAGCACTAAGACATTACTTTCCCAGGACCATGGAAATCGCAGATGCAAATGCTGATCTTCCTGCTTAGAACCTGTCAAATCGTATTCAGGCCGAGAAAGCACACCTTCTCAGCGCCATCCTGAGAGTTAAGTCTCTATACAGTAGCTGGAAGACTGACCTAGAAAGTCAAGTCATCGTCACTGGATTAGTTGTCATCAACACAACCACCTACTGTTTCTCTGGCTTGTTTCTTTTATTTCTCTTCTTGTGTTCTACCTAGTTTCTAGAGATGATGGTGGCTAAAAGCATAGGCTTAACAGAGATAAAATCTTTTTACACCAGGAACTTTTTTCTCTTCTTAGTGAAACATCAGGTTCCAGAAAATATTAATGCGTTAATCAGATATTTCTCATCATACTTTTTCGTTGTCAACTATGTTTTCCAGGTTGTGTAGGTAATTGAAAAGGTATTGCATTGTGTGTTATCCTTTGATGCAGTCTTGTTTTGAAATCTGTTGCTTTCAAATTTCTATCATGATTTTCTAATGATCTTAGGTTTGCATTAGATACTAGAATAAAATGGTGGTATTATTATTACTACTGGTAACAGAATTGAAATCTGGGCTCTAAGTGGTTTACAAACCGTCCATAGATTCATGTAACCTTTGCAATTCGTGACTGAGTGAACAATTGACATCTAGAGGAAAGGTGATACCTTTTAAATTGCTGCCTAATTAACACTTTCTGTCAGTGAACTGAGGATCTAAAGCAGAAGAATGGTCTTACTTAGTGCAATCGAATGCATATTTGCTCCCAATTACATATTTCTCACGTTTTCCTTTAGAGACCAATAGCTTTAAAAACATTTTATCAAATGTTTTTGTTTTTCTAACAGAGATGCATTCCTTTGAGTGTTTTTAGCAAAACATCCAAGGTTTCAGGAAGTAATATCTTTCTCCTTTTTAAACCCTTGCCCACTTCCATGATGTTAAAAGGAAATGCATGGCCAGGTCTTTTTTAATTTTTTTTTCTAGTGGAAAATAATAGTAAATATGCTGAATTTTAAGTTTTTAAGAGTTAGTTTCAAGGATAGATTTAAGAGTCTGTTTAAAAGACGATGTGTGTTCATTCTCCATGATGCTGTTGGTGAAAACAAATGGTCCTCTCTTCTCCTTTACAGCGGGCCCTTCGTGCTTTGAGGCTCCTATGTAGCTGTGAGACAATTCTGTAAAGCTTTGGATAAGGAACAGCTTTAACTTCACATCTCTAATCTTTTCTTTCCCATGTCTTAATTTTGAGTTTCCATCACTCCGATAATAAGCAGATATTGAAAATCCTTCGGCTCTCCTTTTGTTTTTCTTCCCACCACTGCCTTTCTTCTCTTAAAGCAGTAAGTAGGTCAGAAATTTTAGGGAGCCTAATGTCACCCAAGTATGTGGCATTTCCCATTAGTGGCTGGACAGATTTATGGAATACCACAGGCAGGAAAGCCAGTGGATTTGATTTGAGAAATTGGGAAGAATCTGGTCTTCCCAGCTTGGAATGTCAGTTATAAAAATCCAGGTTAACACAGACCCTTGTCCTAAGACAGGCCTGGGCACAGTTCTGGAGAGGTATGTTTATAGGCATTTCGAGGTCTGAATAGCAAGGCTAGATCAGGTTCAAGATCTGAGTTACCTAATCCTAGAAAGAATGTAATCAGTCTGGAGTCTCAAGCAGGACTTTTTATTTTATCAAGAATTCAACAGTTGATTCTGGTTTCTTCAGCGAGACTTTCCTATTTTTTTATTAGTCCCCTCAAAGGATTTTCTTTTTTGTTTTTATTGTTGTTATTGTTTTAGTCCTATCCTTAGAGATCAGTAGATTAAGGTAAATTTTTGTTTTAAGAAGTTTTATCTAGTTAGTGCCTGTTTTCTGGATATCAGTGGTTTTTAAAGCTATATCCAGTCACAGAGTTACTTAGTTTAGGTAGACATGATATTTGGAAGTTTGAGGTTTCACACCCTGCTGGGAAACTGTGGAAAAGAAGAGAGACCCTACCTCCTTAGCTCCAGAATCTTTTATTTCAGTGTCCCATTTCCTCTCTGGGACTGGGATAGAGTTCTTGGCACAAAAGATACCAACAATTGACTTTCTGGGAATCTTTGTGTAAATGGTAACTTGTATGGCTTTCAACTTCCCTAAGCTAGCATAATGGGTAGACTAATATGTTCCTTCTTGGCAGGAATGGAAACTAATATTTTAAAAGGAGGAAAAAACATGTGCTAAATCAGTGATTGCTATGGCAACAGGTACCCTATACATGTTAGAGAAAGAGGAAAAATGCAATCACAGTTCTCTAGAAAGGAAGAGAGCAGAAATTGGTTCACGGACTTTTATTTTTTCCATAACTGATAAATATGTATTATACATTCATAATATGCTCTGTATAATCTTATCAAAGAGTATAGCAGAAACTTGACGATAAAATTAAATCTGTCATTTTGCTTTGTTAAAATTATCTCTTGTAGAAAATCACAAAAAGCACCAAGAGCAAACACCAAATTTTAAATATAAGAGTTAAATTTCACTTCCCTGATAAATCCACATTAGAGAAGGCAAACATCTTACTAGTTTAGTGGGCATAAACACCTAAATTGGAACAAATTACTCTCCCTAGAATAGCAGTCCTCACCCACCCTGTCCCCACTTAGAAAGTAGGGATTTGCATGACGTTGCAACTGTATTGGGTGTCTGGTTCTTAGTGTTTAGGGCAGGGTTTCTCAGCTGAGCACTGTTGACGTTTTGGTCCAGATAATTCTTTGTTGTGGGAGCTGTCCTGTGCATTCTGGAATATTCAGTAGCAGCCCCGGGCCCTTCTCACTAGATGCCAGTAGCACCCCCCAAATTGTGACAACTAAAAATGTCTCTAGACATTGCCACATGTCACCTAGCGGGCAAATGACCACTGGTTTAGAACCACTAGTTTAAAGTAACGTAGTTGTGTTCTCAGGGCTTGTGATATCTGAGTAACCTACTGCCACGCTAAAGGTAATATGCATAGGTATGAATGCTGTCCTTTTCAGTTTTTTGGTTGATTGGGTAATTTAGCCCACTTGGGTTACATTAGTTCTTTTTCTGGTGACAGAGATTCTTATATAACTAAAATCACTGATTCTTCCAGCTGTAGTATCCAATTATGTTACAAGGTGAATTTTGACAAATCAAAGAACACAAGGATAATATTCGAACTTTTTATTCCTTTACATTACACAGTTATCCCCTCATTGTGTTTGCTGTGAGCATCTTCACTTGGGTTTATATGGAATTGGAAAGAGCTTATATAAATTAGAGTTTGTATGTATATATATATTTTTTCAGAATTAAGGCTTCACAATGGAAATAGGAAAAGAATGTAATAATGTTTTACAGCAAATGGGAGTGCAAATTATTTTTGTGTACTGAAAAACTACTGAGCTGTAAGAGGACAGATAACCATTTGGAGGAAACATTTGGAGCATAGAAATCCTTCCTTTGATCCTGTAAATGTCATCTCATAAACTTTGTTTGTGAGATTTTTTTGTATTATAACGCCAGATGAAGTGACCACAAGCAAAGATTGGTAGGTTTCTTGGTGTACATCCTTTGATGAATGGCCCCAAAGCGCAGTAGGATATATTTGGATGGTTGTTGGGTTTTTTTCCTTAACTAAATAATAAAGAGCTGTGAGGTGAGAAGTGTGTTCTCATTATCACACTTCTTGAATTTTCAGAAAGTCTAGAGGTAATGCTAACATTTATGTTTTGGATGTTGTGACTTTGTTCTTGACATTTTATTCTATAAAAGAGTTTACATTTAAAAAAAAATCTGAGTGAGTTTATATATCTGGGATAAAGATGAAAGACCAATAAAATTCAGTCAGTACTGGCACTGATCTGACAATGCATTTTTCCTACCCTTGTTTTATCTACTGACTCATGCCACCAAAAGTGTACGCATTTACTAGTACACGATAATCTTTAGGGTTCTCAAAAGGCACAAACAGTAAGTATTTAACTCCATGTAGGGTAAAAGTAAGTGAACCCAGAGACGAATAGTATAATCTGTCCCAATATTTGTAAACATTAATGCCAGAAGCCGTTCTTTGATCCGTTAATCATAACCATGATATTTCCCTTGTCCTCCTCGTTCATTCTCTTATCTTCCCCTCTAATACTTTTTGATCATCAGTGTCTCCACTTGAGGACTGAATGAGAAGAAATGATGTTGAACTTGATCTTGGATCAAGTTTAGTTCTGTGTAAAAACATCCCAGTGGTAAAGGTCATTTCGTCACTAGGGTGATATTGGTAGTGATGGAGGCCAGTGACATAGGGCTGAGGGCTCTGCCTGGCTCTTTATCACTGTGTGATATGGATAAACCTTTTTGTCTACCTGACTTCATTGTATCGGCTGACAAGTGAGAACATTTGGTTTCAGTGCCCCCCTAACTTTCCTATAAGGTTCAGTAATTCTAGGGTCTGGGACTGAGAGTTCTACAGTATGGAGACTGGATGATTGCCAAGGGCTCTTCTAGTCCCGGAAGACTTTGAAGTAAAGGCTCTAAGAAAGAAAGAGCATGAAAGACCTAATGCTCTCATGAATCTTGGGAGATTTACAGGAGAAGTTTTTATGGTTAGTGTCAAATTCCTTCTGGCTCTATGACTACCCCACACTGAACAGGGAGAGAGAAATTAGGCTGTAAGCTTCTGGTTTACCATTAGCCAGAACAATTGGATTTTCTTAAAATAGGACATCAGAGCTTACAGAAGATATTTCTAGTTTTATACTCTGCTTTTTTGAAAGGATTCATCTTCCTATTTATTCAAATCCTTAATGTCACACTAGCATCTCCTTCCTATTCTGAATAATAAATTACTTTTTCTCAAAGCAGCCTTAGCCTTTCCCCTAAAATGGAGTTATTTAAATATAAAATTATATATGGATTATATTTTAAATATATAATACATGTAGGTATATTTTAGAGGAGAATAGAACATATGGCAGGAAGGATTAGCAGAGGAGCACTTTTTGAGAGTCACATTTTTCAAGTTAGAAAAAAATCAAAAGCAAGTATAAACAGCCTACAAAAAAATGGTCTGTCTTGTCAGTGATATGTCCAGAAGTAGATCCACAGCATGCTAGAGCTGCCTCAGGATAAATCCACAAAGAGCCATTTGGTGGCTTCCGTATTTACTGTTTGCCCCTTCAGGCTGCTTCCTATCAGAAAATAGACATGCTAGGGTAAGATAAAACTTCCACCTAATTGGTTAGAGATCTTTGATGAGCTTTACTTCACATTTTCTTATGAAGCTCATTTGGAGTGATCACACCAAAGGGTTCAGATTAAGATAGACGCAGGCCAGTGACATTAAAATGTTGCTGGTTTGGGTATTATGCATCAGATTTTTGAAAGAACTGGTGTTTGCCTAGGTGTGTTTATGCTTATGTGCAATGGCTTACCTCAACAGCATGGTCTAGCTATAGGATCATGCTTGAGTAAGCATCAAGGTAACCTGGAGGTTTATTCAGACACAAATTGCTGAGTCTAATCCCCAGGGTTTATGATTTAGTAAATCTGGAATGGCACCCAAGAGTTGGCATTCTAGCCAATTCTTAGGTAACTCTGAGATAGCTGGTTCAGAGACCACACTCAGAGAACTACTGGGATCATAATTATGCTCCTATAACTATTTAGAATAATTAGCAGGAAGTATGTGAGAAATTGCCATCAGTTTTAGAGCTGAGGTGAATCAGCCCCACTTAAGATAACACCTTGTTCACAACTGAAAACTTAAAAAAAAAAAGTGGTGAATAATTATATGATTCTAAGCCAAGAGATAGCTGCAAGCTGAACAGAACCTTCCCTTTAAGGAATGCCAGTGAAGAGGACAGGAAAAGAAAGCTGAATCTGTCACTTAAAAAGCATCTAAAAAGATTCTACTTTCTATTAATACTTTAACTTTGCTATAATAACTAGGCCATATAATCCAGATCTTCCAGGGAGATGTTTCTTTCATTCTAATGCCCAACAATAAATTATGGTATATCTGCATAGTTATGTTGCCATTGAAAAGGATAATTTTGAGGAATTTTGAATGATGAGGGAAAAATGTTCATGACATGTTGGTAAATGGTAGAATACCAAGTTGTGTGTATGTGTCTATAAATTGGAAGAAAATAAGCATTATCAGCTGTGCTGGATTATTATAATCGTAATTTTCTTCATTATACTTTTCTCTATATATAAGCTCTTTAAGTTTCTATAATACAAATTTATGTGAAAATAATTTCTCGTAATTTAAACTCCTTTGCTGCCCTACAGCTAGTTATGAGACCCACCAAATGACATTGGGGTTAGGAAAGGAATAATACTGGGAGAGTTTGGGCTGCTTCTCAGTTGGATGGCATGGGGCAGTAAGTTTTTTTAGGTAAGATAAAAATAGTCTAAGTGGTAGGCTTAGGATTTTTGGTAACTAACACAGAGATTTTTGTAACCACATTTAGTCCAAACCATACTATAGCAATTTCATTTGCTAAAACTTACACTTAATGATAAAGATTTTTATATTATCGTTATATTATGAGAAAACCCTGGAAGCGTAGGTTAGATTGTAAGCAGAAAGTATTGTGAATTCGTGGCTTAAGATTGCCACCAAAGGGTTTAAGAATTGGGTGTTCAGCTCACCCTCTTAGTACACAGGGCATTCACCAGGGGATTGGGGATAGGGAAGTCAGATCACTCTCTTGGGCAACTAAGACATAAAGGGGAAAAAAATGCTCACTACGCTAGCCAATTATTGATCTCCACAAATTGTCAATATGGTCTCTGTTGAATAAGCCTATAAACAGGATCAAATATGAAATAGGAATATTTTAGGTAAAGCTTCAGGCCATCATTGGAAGCATTATTTACACACACACACACTCATATATACACACACATGCACACACACACACGCACGCATCAATTTAGCAAAGTACCTAGTATATATATAGGAAAACTCACTTTGAGTTTTCATTTGATTTGGCCCTAGCTTCTGAATAAAACAAGAAATTTTAAAACGGAAAATGTTCAACAAAAATTGTCAGAAAGCCGTGGGTTTAATAAAAACATTTGCCAAGGCAACATGAACTACTGATATTATAGAATGTTGCTTAGATGTACAGGTTGTTTTGTTTTGCCCACTCTCATCAGTAAGTGAGCCTAAAAGTTTTAAATAGACCCTTCTTGTTGTCTAGAAACTTGAAGTCAGTATTGAAAGAGATGTTTTTCAGCATTTTCTCTATCACCAATTATGTATGAGTACTGTGGAATGAGAGTTAAGATACCGCTGAGACAAAAATCATCGTCTATGAAGTGTACAGCCGAAGAACATTATGTAACAAATGTATGTTATGTCTACTAGGGACACATACATATATTAAAATGATCCGTGAAACATCTCCAAATGACTATTTTATAGCAATTCATGTTGAAGCACTTTTATGAATTTAATTACACTCTCAAATGTAGCGTTCTAATCAATGTCCATGATAGTAATCCCTATTTCCAAGTGGCTCTACTCATCAATAGCATAAATGTTTATTTATCTGGCCTAAAAGGGAACATATTTCACAGTAATTGTTTTAAAAAGGGGTCATGTAGTTTTCAGTCACAATTTAAAGATGCCAGTCTGAGATGCTTCCCAGGATTGTGCTTTCATCTGTACACATATGTCAATGTGGCTGAATTGATTAATAAGTGGGAGAGACTCAGCTAGTTACTGACCCATCAGTCTCAACTAATTCTTAAGTACCCTAAGCTAATCTCCGGCTGGTACAGTTGAGTTCAGCATAATCAGCCCAACCAATTGTACTATGAAAACATAGCTCTACATTCTGTGGTGCCCCTTTATGCAGATAAATAGCAGTGAAAGTCAGGTACCACCAAGGAGGAACAATCAACTCCTCTTAGGTAGATTGGCTACAAAGTCATGTATGTGGTTTCAATTAGCTTTGCAAAAATGTGGAAAAAAACATTTAATTTTAAATACCAGCCAGTACATGCAAAGCTTGTTTCTTCCTACTTTTACTCCTATGCAATTTATCAACTCCATTTTTTTTTTTTTTTTGAGTAAGATGATGTGTCAAAAGAGGCACGTTTAAAAAAATAGAGTCCAAGTGAGGAATAACAGTCTCCATTAATTGATTATGCAACTATTAGGCACTTCTAATTTGCCAGGCACTGTATCCCACACTCATATGTCAACAAGCTTATAGCCATAATACAGATAGATGGTGCATTAGATAATATAAAAGCAAATAAAGTGTAGTATTTATCAAATATTCAAATGAACAAATGAATGAGTCAATCAAGAAGGACATAAAATAATTACAATAGAATCTCTCTAATTCTCTGCCTGGTAGTTAATCACAATGTAAATTAAAGCAGGAATTACAAATATACTTAAAATGAATAGACATTGTATTTCAACTAAAACATATAAATGTACTTTCACTCACTAATATTTTAACAGAATTAGTAGTTTTTCTTTAAGTAAAAATCCACTGCTTATAATTCTGTGTTTTCTTATTTGCTTAAACCACACCCATAATGTACAATTTTCAGTTGCAGTTAATAGTTGCAAGGCAGTCTAATTGCAGAGTTCATCCAGACTTTTTGCCCAATCTTTTATAGCTGTCTTGCCCACATCAAATTAGACAAAAACAGCAGCAGCAACAACCACTAGTCTTAGTTGAGTATTTGCAGAGCATTCTACTGGATTTTCATAGGAATAACTGTCTCTTTAACAGCCATATTTCATTAGTTCATATAATATTTAATCAGATTAAGTAATTACAGTAACAAAAGTGGCATAAACAGGTTTGGGAATAAACAACCTGACCCTTGGTAACTGCACTTCCACCGTCCAAGTATACCTAAGAATAATCTACTAGCGGCAGGTGCCTCATGTGCCATGGAGAGCAGAAAGTTCATCAAGTTCATTCGAAGTTCGTCGTTAGGTAGAGATTGGTTAGGAGAGCTTCTCCTGTCAAGTCTTGCTGAGTCCCTACGATGCGCTAGGCTCTGTGGAAGGCCATTGGAGTTAGCTTATCTTAATGGATTCACTCTAGTGAAGAAGATATGTAAATAAATAATTACAATATAGTGTTACATAGACAAATGTGTGAGTATCTGAGATTGGGAAGGAAGGTTAGACTAACTGAATGGAGACGGGAAGAATGGGGTACAGTAGAGCACATTTGACCTTAATATGATAAAGTGCATTGGATTTTGCTAAACTGAAGAGGGAGAAATCTATTCTAGAAATATCAGTTGAGGGTTCACAAGTTCGTGGAGATATGGGAAGCAGCCATGAAATTTGTCCCACTGGAGCTTCTAAAATACTAGGCAGCCTGTTATAACCATTTGAAGAGAAGTATAAGAGGAGTGTTATGGAAGGACAGAGAAATGGAAAGGAGAGTTCCAGCCAGGTGTGTGTGTGGTGGGTGGAGGATGTGATGGATTGTGAAGGGCTCCCTGGAGGAGGTGACATTTGAGCATTCATCATACAGTAAACCATTTCAGGCAGAGCTGGTGTTATTGCCGAGCACAGCAAAGCCCTGATTCTGATGTCTGGGGCAACCGCAGAGATTGACGGGGATCTACAACCTAGAGAACTCGGCTAGCCTGCTTGGTGGAAAATTTTCTCTCCGTGGTCGTATTCTCTTATAGGAAGCATAGAGAATATGGGACCCACAGAGTCTGGGTTTCTTCAACCTGGGAAAAGCTTCAAACTCAGCCACTGAAAGGTGTGGCAACTCTGCGAGTCAAAGCTGAGGGAGGAAAAGAATCTGGCATGTCACAGAAAAAGAGACATTTTTACTGCCCTACTTTGGGTCAGATACGCAGGGTGATTTGTTTAAAAGTAGCACATTCCCTAAAGAAGTAGGACACCTGGTAACCCTTTAGTAGAAAGGCCAAATCTGGCCATTGCCAGAGTACTCAGTGATTTCTGCTTTCCTAAAGTTGTGAAAAACCTACTCAGATTCAGTGTGGACCCTCATTACTCAGGAAAATCCTTTAAGCACAATCACTGAAATCCTAAAAACTGTAGCAACAGAATAATTAAGGCACTCATTACTTGCCAAGAGTTACTTTCTTTTACTTTATTAGGACAATGAAGCATGCTTCGAGAGCAGCTGGCAGAACCCACTTGTGCAGAGGAATTAGTGATGATTTCAGTCAAACTTCGTCGAACAAATCAAAGAATTATCTAAACATCTGTCTTATAGTTCTTGGTTAAAAAAACAAGTGGGATGACACAGATACTTTTTTTTTTTTCCCTTGTGAGTTTTCTTTGTGAAGACGCCAAAATATCATGAAGAAATTGAATAATGCCCACGTTCAGGGCATTTCATGGCAATGCCTGTGATTGATTTATTCTTTTTTAAGTTGTTTTGTCACTAGACTGTGGAGGCAAAGACCTGGCATCCTTGACATATAATTGAGTCTAATCCTACTGCCTCTCAGCATGGCCTGGGGGCTGTTAACCTCTCCAAGCCTGAGCTCTGTTATGTGGAAAATGAGTACAAGAATATCTGTCTGGCTTACCTCTTAGTATTGCTGTTGAGATGCAACAACAAGTTAAAAGTATTAAGATGCAATTTTGCATGACACTCACTGTGGATATTATGATGCAATTATAGTTTCACAAAGTGCTGGTGTGTGGTATCAAGTCACTGCAAACTAGATGGGAAGTGCTTTATTTATTTACTTATTTTGTAAATGCTTTAGTCACATGCCCATCTTCAACAGTATTAGACCTACTAGAGCTCTACCTTAATAGCTCCACATTGGCAAAATATTTGAGTGAGCTCTTCCACTTTTACGGTGGTTATGGGATTTACCTTAAACGTAGCCTGAGAACTCCAATCGACTTTTAAAGATAGAATTCAAGTCCTCTCTACAAGCTGAAACTTGTTGCTACTCATGGAAGCTAACTAGATCTAGAACAGTTCTCTCTGTCCTGGCACTCAAACCTGAATCAGAAATTCTGGAGAGGGGGTCCAGCCACCCATGTTTTAACAAGCCCCCACTAGCAGAGGAACCACTGATATGGGAGTAAATAACAATGGGGAATTTAAGTTTTTGCATTTCTTCATTTACTCACTCCAAGAAGTATTAAAACAGCTTCTATTCTGAAGCAGATGCCATTCTAGAAACTAGTAGAGGTAGAACAGTGAAAAAGATGGGCAGAGAGCCTGCCCTCATGGGGGGTACATGCTGATCCAGGGGACAGACTAAACAAGCAAATAAATGATGTAATGTAAAGTGGTGATAGATGCTATGGATGAGGGGGTCAAGTGTGGGAGACTGCTGTTTTAGAAAATGTGGTCAGGGAAGGCCTCTCCAAGGAGATGACATTTGAGCTCCTCTCAGTGAAGTGAGAGGCAAGGCCGCTTTAAAGAGGGCAGTGAGGGAGCTGGGCCAGCAGAAGAGTTTAACAGGAACAGGAGCATGAAAGGGATGCCAGGCTGAGTTCTTTCCTACCCTCTGACTTCCACATTTTTCCGCGTATTTGATTCATTCCTCTTTCTCTGCCAACAAGACTCTGCCTCTTCTTTCACAGGATGGGTAGAAGCCACTTCCAGATATATGAACACTTTGACTTGGTTCCAATTGAAAAGTCCCAAGAAAGGCGTCTCCCTGACAACCTTCTGCTCAAAACCCTCTCCTGGCTTCCTACCTCATTCAGAGTAAAAGCTCCTCCAGACCTGGCCTCCCGTCGCCTCTCAGGCTCATTCTCCCCATGGCTTACCCTGCTTCGGCCACCCAGGCCTCCTGCAGTTTTTCTAGGTCTCCTACTTCAAGGTCTCCACTCAAACAGAGCCTTTTCATGCTTCCTTCTGCCTGGAGTGCTATTCTTCTAAATAGCCTCTCTGCCATTACTCAAATGTCACTTTCTCCAAGAGGTCTTCCCTGAGACTCTATAGAAAATTCCATCTCCCTCATCTGTCTCTGTGCTACTTTTCCCCTTTGTACTTATCAACATCAAATATACTATATTATATATTTGATTGTTGTGTTTACTTGCTATTGCCCTTTCACCAGAATTTAAGCCCTGGGAAGACAGGGACATTTGTTTGTTCTATTCACTCCTTTATCACCAGCTCCTTGAACAATGCCTGACACAGAGGAAGTGCTTAATAAATGTTTGATGAACGAATAAGTGATGCCTAGGAATACAGGCTAATTTTCTATAAAGCCTGTGAATTGAAGGCGAGCTTAAACTGGGAATTATAAGGCCATGAGATGGGTTACAGCTGGGTGGGATAAAAAAGGTTTCACTTGGCTGTGAGATTTTCAAGTCTTGAAGATTCAGTCTTGGTCTTCAAGCAAGCGGCCTTGAGAAAGTGGCTGCTTTCTGTAATAGGGAATGCCTATTTGTTTTCTGTAATAGGGAAAG
>NW_006769677.1:2745513-2763219 GCF_000442215.2 Lipotes vexillifer
TTTCTGAAATAGGGAAAGAACAGTAGTAGAGCTGTTTAGAAAGGCTGGGGGAGGACCAAACCTATCTGGGGATGCCTCCAGCTCCTACACTATAATACGGTACCTGTAGCCCAGAGACCAAATATATGGAACAGAGTATTTTATTGTCTACGTGGAAAGTTATTCAAATATGCCTATGAATAAACAATGTGATGCATGTGTGCGCTGATTCATTCTGAGCTGTCCTCCAGGGCTGTTAGTAGGGCTGTTAGTTAACATCTGAAACACCTATTCCAGAGGTGGTGCTTAAAGCACTACAAATGCCTTTATCACGATCCATATATATTAGTTTTCTATTACCGCATAACAAATTACTGGAAACATAGTGGCCTCAAACAATATGCATTGAACACCTTGCACTTTCCACGGGTTAGAAGCCCGCGCAGAGTTTAACTGGGCCTTCGGCTCTGGGTCTCACAAGCCCGCAGTCAAGGTGTTGGTTAAGGCAGGGATCTTTCCTGATGCATGGGGGCCTTGTCAGAGTTCACGTGGGTGTACCTCATGGTGGCTTGCTTGTTGAAGCCCACAGGAGAATCCCTTTGAGTATCTTTTTTCAGTGATGACCTGGACCCTCTTCTAAAAGGCTGACCTAATTAGATGAGGATCACCCAGGAAAAACTCTCTTTTCATTAACTCAAAGTCAAATGATTGGGGACTTTAAATACGTTTGCACACACTCTGCACTTTTGGTATATAATCTAATCTAATCTTGGGAGTGCTATCCCATCACCGTTGCCATATTCTATTGGTTAGAAGAAAGTTACAGGTACGTCCCATGCTCAAGAGAAGGGGATTATACATGGTCACGGGTCACTGGGGGTCATTTTAGAAATCTGCCAATCATACCATAATAGAGAGTTTGGTAATTATGAGATATAAGTTTCCATTTTGGAAATGAGAAGTGTTCAAACTTTTTGGCTGCCTAGAGAGATTCTGTAGGTCCCACTGCGCCTGCATTAAGGATGTATAGAAACTGTTAGCCCAGATGTCCAACACCTTTGAAGCAGTTAGTACTCAGCGTCAGAGCATCATTGGTCTGATGGCAACTGTTTCATGGGGGCTCTGCTGCCAATTCGACTGAATGGTTGCCTGGTCCTGCTCTCAGGTGCTTTCATCTGCCTCAGCATGAACATTCCTTATACGGCACGTGTGAGAGTGTCAACAGAATGGGACTTCCCTGGGTTTATGGTGCCTATTTTTGTGCTTGCTTATAAGTAAATGTGGAAGTTTTAGCAGAGTTTGGCCTAGATTTGCTTTCATGGAAAAGGCCACTTAGTAGTGAAATTGTAAGAGAAGAGACCATAGCTACCATCTACCTCTAATCCCAGGTGACCATGAACATTTACCAAAATACTGAGAAGCAAATTGGCTTAGGTCAGATCACATAAAAAAGAAGTCATTAGGGTGCCTACACCGTACATCGTTACACAGTGGAGGTTACCAGGGAATACTTGAAGCCTAGGTTAACAGTTAAATCACAAATTTGTGTAACAATTAGTGAAACTTAAAAATAGCATGATAGGGGTCTTCCCTGGTGGTGCAGTGGTTAAGAATCTGCCTGCCAATGCCGGGGACACGGGTTCGAGCCCTGGCCCGGGAGGATCCCACGTGCCATGGAGCGACTAAGCCCGTGCACCACAACTACTGAGCCTATGCTCTAGAGCCTGTGAGCCACAACTACTGAAGCCTGCGCGCCTAGAGCCTGTGTTCCACAACGAGAAGCCACCGCAGTGAGAAGCCTACGCACCGCAACGAAGAGTAGCCCCCAGTCGCCGCAACTAGAGAAGGCCTGTGCGCAGCAATGAAGACCCAACACAGCTAAAAATAAAAACAAATAAATAAATAAATGTATAAAAGAAAATAACATGATAATGATGTCAGAAAAAATGTACTCTGGAGACACTTTTAAGTTGGAAAGTCTACCTCTTTATTCTGAGTTCTAAATATCTTGCTGAAGGAGTCAACCTACAAACCTTAATGCTTGGCTTCATAGTGTTGCTGAATCTTTCAGTTGCTTCAGTTTCTTGAGGGATGGATCTCTCCTTATCTAAATAAAATCTCTAACACCTTTTAAGAGAATAATTGACTGGAAATCTCAACCAATTTTGTTAATTCTATCTGTGGTAATAATGATCCTGGAGTCATATGTTATACATGAAAGTTTAATGAAGATGCTATAGTATTTGATAACATGTTGAAAGTGGAACATATAAAAATTCTTCTTAATTGGCTATAAAGCTATTCAATTAAGATATCTTTTAAAAATAAGCTGCACTTTGCAAAATGGATATATTGGAAGTCTATTAGTTAGAAAAATCCCCCGTGCTCTAGACTCCATTGTCTTAAAATTCCCTTCTTGAGTTGAAAAAGAAACCAAACAGACCAACAAGAAGAGAAATATTACCAATATTTTGGGTCAGTCCTGTCTTGAGAAGTCATCAAAACCAAAGGTACTGATACCTGAGTAATATTTGCTGTTCTGTAACTCTCTTAGCATTTCTTTTCTGTTTGTTTGTTTGCTGTGTTTTGTGGTTGCTAATGAACTGATTGAGCATTCCTTCGATCTCCACATTTCTTTAAAATATCAAGTGTGTCTTGTGACTGCCATCAGCTGCAAACATAGCATCAATTAACTTACCAAAACAGAGTGTTTGGTGATTAATCCATAATGACAGGGCTGTTCTCCGGAATGATTAAATTCATTATCAAACAGCCAGAGGTAGAGTGCTTTCCATGGAAGATGTATTGCTCTGGAATTACCTTTCTCCCTTGTACTGATGAAGCTTGATCTGGTAAATAAGAAAGATGAGAATGCAGGGGGCTCCTTTTTTAAAAGATAATGGAGAGTCTATATTTTCAGTGCCTCAACTCCAAAAAACAAAGTACCTCTTTAAATGTATGTCATCTTTGGTCACTCACAAACCACGTGGTACTGCTTTATTATCACCATGTGAGGTAGTGGGTATCTGCAAGGATCCTGTGTGTGTGTCAGGCTGGGAAGCCGATTGTCCTTGTTCTTTCTACTAACACATTGGTACACCTTATCACCAGCGAGGCTGGATTTGGGTAATAACTTTCTCCATGATTTCTTTGCCCAGCTCTCCCCTCTACACGCCTTCTACAAGCCTATTCATGGTCCAAATAATCTCCCTGGCTGTGATCTAGTCTCCCTTGTGCAAAATTTACAGTTTATAATTCTAAATTATTCACATACACACAGACACACTGCAAAATAGGCTTAAACCTTTTCCGTATCTAAATTCTCTTCATTCATTCATTGTGTTCTTTAGAGTTTTCTTATCCACCTGAATCCAAAGTAACTTCCCTCTCTCCTCATTGTCTATATCATTTGGGACATTTAATAGAGCTCTTTCTGTAGCTTAATATTATTTCTGGATGTTTCTTTTGAATCCTCCGTGAATTTGTGGGTGCCCCAACAGTAGAGAAGTCCAGACTTTTACTTCATTGCACCTTGTGTTTCACACTGAGTCAGGCAAGGAGCATATCTGTAAACAGACCAATATCTCTCTCTGAGATTTCTTGGGAAGATGACATAAATTTAGTTACTCTGTCAAGCTGCCTTCCTATTCATCTGCTCCATACTCATTTGAAGATGTATGAAGAATACCTAAACCTACTGCTTGAGGGGTGCTGTTAAAAGATGTAGTGCACAGATAGCAAAGAATGGGGGAATGGAGGGTGGGGATACATACAATAAAATCCAATACCCAAGCCACTTCCCATTGATCCTTACCATGTTTTGTTTACCTACTGGTTTGTTTGTTTGTAGGCAGGAAAAGTAAGAATGCTGGGTTCCAGCTCTTACTGTGCAATTTTGGTTGTGACTCAAGTTCTCTGAGCATTTGTTTACTTATCTGTAAATTAGATATATTAATGCCTATTCCAGTGAGTTGTTGGGCGAGCTGAATAGTGTAGCAGGTGTAAAACAACCTGCAAAATGATTACCTTAAAATAGGCACTCAAGAGATCTTAGTTTTCTCCTGAAACTGTAAATCAGTCTTGGGGTCATTTTAGTGGGAGGAAAAGCAGGTTGACTATAACTTTATTATTGGTTATTTAGGGTGTTATTCAAATTGACAGTGAATTTTGAGCCTGGGAGATTTAATCACAATTGTGATTATCTATTTTTGGAGAGTCAGGCTTTTGCTGAGATTGACCCAAAAAGAAGACCTATGGGCTTTGTATATTAGTAAAGGTACAGAGTCACATGCACTGTAATTTCTCAATTGACAGTCACCCTTTTTTAAACCCACTCTTTTTTTTTTTTTTTTTTTTTTTTTTTTTTGCGGTACGCGGGCCTCTCACTGTTGTGGCCTCTCCCGTTGCGGAGCACAGGCTCCGGACGCACAGGATCAGCGGCCATGGCTCACGGGCCCAGCCGCTCCGCGGCATGTGGGATCTTCCCGGACCGGGGCACGAACCCGCGTCCCCTGCATCGGCAAGCGGACTCTCAACCACTGCGCCACCAGGGAAGCCCAACCCACTCTTAATATTGTAACAACACAAATCTAATAGTAACAGCTTTTTAAAGAGCCATCCTTCAAACCAGAAAATGTAATAATGACGATGATGATGAACATTTCAACATTTCTGGGATTCCTTCCTCAGTTTAAAGTTGATGACAAA
Source organism: Lipotes vexillifer (assembly GCF_000442215.2). Taxonomy (NCBI): domain Eukaryota; kingdom Metazoa; phylum Chordata; class Mammalia; order Artiodactyla; family Lipotidae; genus Lipotes; species Lipotes vexillifer. The sequence goes on from NW_006769677.1 coordinate 2,750,200, forward strand.
GTTTAATTTTTTTTCCAAGTTGGTTGGGTAAGTTTCAATGGAAGCCATAAGGTTGATGCTGGTATTTTGTAAGAATTCCTTTTTTTCCCTTTAGCATCCTTTCTCCTTTGTATTTCCTGGACACCTCTCCCTATAAACCACCTGGGATTTCCCTTCCATTCACTAGTAGGTGAGGCAATTTGCTTTCCCTTCCTATGTTAAGATCAAAGCCAGAGATAATGACTTTCCATTGTTAAACTGGGAAAATGATGAAACAACGAAATACCCTATACACAATGGCTTGTTAACTGCAAGAGAGGAAGTATCTTCAGCAAGAGTCCCTAGAACCCAAACTCTTTGTGGAAGTGTCTTCAACCCAGAAAGAAGGTGGGAAGATTTGCCATTTCTAAGAATATTTGAATGCTTCCACAAAGTATTTTTTCTAACCTAAAGGCGAAAAGAGGTAGAGAGAAAGGAGGGGGGGAAAAATGTCTTAAAAGTTGACCCCAAGAAAAATTAATATGTCTTGCCCTCTCTGGGGCGGTCAAGCCCACAGAATCCAGAGTCCAGCTGTCTTTGATGTTTGTCCTAGCAGTTTTATCTGTGAAGAAAATGCAGCGTGGTAAACAGTGAGATTTCCCAAAGGGAGGGGAGTTTGTGGCTTCTTAGAATGGAATGTGTTACATGTACTTGAATAAAGCTGATTAATGAATCTTATTTGTAAATTTTGCCAAAGTTAACAGATCCGGGTGCTAGAACATATACACAAATTATAAAAGACATGGCATCTGTGGTTTTTTCCTCCTTCTTTTCCTTTTTCTTCCCCTAGGAGTTCTGTGACCATATATAGCCATGGCATCAGCTTACAGTCTGTAGGATTAAAGTTTTCTGTTTAGATTCATAGATGACAGTCTGGAGTGAATGTGATTATTGTAAATATTTCTTGATTGGTGGTAGCAAGCTCTCTAATCCTTCCTGCATTAGGAGGGGCTTATCGTAATTTTCTTCTTTTTAAAAAATTACTTGGCTTTTGCAGCCATCCATGGCTTGGAAAAGCATTGAATTTGCTCTGAAGAGAATAAACAATGCTTTTATAAACTAAGAAATAGCTAAGACATTGCATCCCGATTTCATGTACGAATATAACCCTGCTTTTGGTTCTCAGTGCTTGCCTGGGAGACCGACTCTGGACCTCATTCTGTTGTAAAACTATGTTGTCTGGCTGCAGGGCTGCTGCTATGGCAACAGAGGAATCAACGATGTCACATGCTCAGAAACTGCATGCCAGAGACAGCATTTCCACAGAACAGGGTCAACTCTGCATGGAGACAATTTTACACACCCCATCCCAAAGAAATACAATTTAACCTTTAATTCTTGTATGTTACCTCTTGAAATATATATGTCTCCATTTGTTCTATCTTCAGAAACAGATAAAATCTCATAATAATAAAAAGAACTAGGATTTACTGAGCATTTACTATGTGCAAGTTCTGCGCATTATGCTTTACTTTCAGGATCTCAGTCAGTTCTCACAAAAATCCTAAGAGGTAAAATATATTATTCTCTTTTTTTTTTTTTCTTTAAGAGTTGGGAAACTGAGGCTTGTTAAAATTGAAGTCAGTGTTTGCCAGACATCAGACTCATGTTCAGAATCATCGATAACTATCCATGACTTTCCCAGTCAGGTCTATGATAGTTGACAGGGCTGCCCTGGGACTTTGCCCTTTTTTCTCTTATTTTTCCTCCCCAAATCCCTCCTTATTTCTGTCGTGATGATGCTAGTGTGAAAGACAACAGTGTAGAAATTTAGTTTGAGAAGTTTTCATCCACTTTATCAAAAGCTGATCCCTTGGAAAGAAGACACAGCCTGTGCTTGAAATCCAAGTTCTTGGGTCAAGAACCTGAAATGATGTAAACTGGAACCATTCCAGAAGTGGGGCTGGAGGCCGCTAGTATCATGCTTAGAAATCCTTGAACCTTGGGCACAATTTTGCAAAAAAGAGATCCTTTCTAGTTATTACCCCCTTAAAACAAACTTTTCTGAAACTTGGAGGGAGCAAAGGCAAGACAGAGAGTCTTAGCTCTCGCAAGTCACAAGATGATATTTAGGTGGTCCTTATTGCTATGGAAATCTAAGGGGGTGGTTCCAGATGACTAAGTAAAGAAAAACAGTAATGCACTGAATTTAGAATCGTGAGCGTTGGGGTTACATTCCTCAATCTCCCAAGTTTCTTAACTTCTTGGACCTTCAGTTTCTTTATTTGTAAAGCGGAGATGATAATAGTAGTACAGTCTTAATAATACTGTTAATAATGAGGTTGTCATAATTAAAATAAAAAGACAGGTGTGAAAGTGCTTTGTAAATTGTAAAACACTAAAGTTGGTATTAATTTCTTGAGATACTGACCCAAGAGTATAGTAAAGACTTTCTTTGCTCCCATTGTAATATATTTATAGGTTTAGTGTACTTTGTAAATTTAGCATATTTTGTCATTCGTTATTAGAGTTAAACACACTTTTAGCAAGAAGCTCAAGTCATCTGATAAGAATAAGGTATCTAAGAAGTAAAATTTTCACCAGGAGATCGTGCTCGACTCAGGAATGATTTAGACTGTTAAGTACACAGGAAAAAGCAAAGTCACTTTAAAAACAACAGGAGGCCAGTGAAGCCTACACACAAGTTTTAGGTGAAATGGGGAGGAGAGAAAAGAGACATTTGAGAGGCTTTTTGATAGAAGCAGCTAGGGGAGAGGGTGTCCTGGAGGGAAGGTTGGAAATGCAAATTGATTTCCTAGGGATCTGATGTCCCATCCTCTGTTTAACTTATAGAAAAATGTCTAAGCCCTAAGAACTCACCAACCTAGGCTAAGGTTCTAGAAGAAACTCTGAAAGACTTACCACCCCTGTTCATGCAGTGACTCCGTGACAAGCACAGAGGAAAGAAATCCTTTTTCTAATTTTAATGTGTATTATATTTCTGTTGAATTTGTTGCCCAGAATTTACATCCAGAATTTATAAATGTGCAGTTATTAGAATGCCGTATCTCTCCATGACATGTTTTCTAAGACCACCAGGCATCCCACAAAGTTTAATGGTTATTCAACTTCTTTACCTCTTTGTGGTCTTTATTTCATAGATCTTTATCCTTAAAGATGTAAATATTGCAAAGATACAAACCAAAGGGGAAATTTTGAATTATTTCTTCGATGTTTCTAATCAGTGTTTTGCCTCATTTCTTTTCTACCCCAGTAGTGGTAAAGTAAAATCCCTTCTCATGATGTTCAGCTGCCAGGCTTAACCCACAGCTGATTCCCCCCAATTGGCTCAGCCAATGGCTCAACAGTTTAACTGGAAAGACATTTATAAAAGCTGCTAAAGAGAATCCAGATAGACTTGCCAGAATTTTGTTTCCGGCATATTCTGTGGTATTGGTGTTGACATGTACTGAAATGCCTGACAAGCCATAGATAGAAGGACAGGGGCTATGGGGCTGGCCAATCCATGACCCAATAAGCATTACTTTAACAACTGAGATTTGACTGCAATAGCATGAAACATCCCAAGACAACTGATGGTTGAAAACAAGACAAAGCTCTAAAATTATTATTGTTATTATTTTTTATCTTTATTGGAGTATAATTGCTTTACAATGGTGTGTTAGTTTCTGCTGTATAACAAAGTGAATCAGTTATACATATACATATGTTCCCATATCTCTTCCCTCTCGCGTCTCCCTCCCTCCCACTCTCCCTATCCCACCCCTCCAGGCGGTCACGAAGCACCGAGCTGATCTCCCTGTGCTATGCGGCTGCTTCCCACTAGCTATCTACCTTACGTTTGGTAGTGTATATATGTCCATGCCTCTCTCTCGCTTTGTCACAGCTTCCCCTTCCCCTTCCCCGTATCATCAAGTCCATTCTCTAGTAGGTCTGTGTCTTTATTCCTGTCTTACCCCTAGGTTCTTCATGACTTTTTTTTTTTTTAGCATTGTTAAAACTATCCAGTTTTTCTTAAAGTGGAGCTGTTGAAGCTCATGCACATTAATAATCAAGAGATTCTGTGCAGGTGCTTTTGCTCCCCACTTAGTAATTTATGTCCTCAGCTAGTGGTTATCACGTAGGTGCTTGTTCCGTGAGCATCGTGGAGTTGCAGACACAGCCATAACAACCCACCTTAGACGACGACAACGTGAGGGTGGTAAGAACAGTAATAACAGAAAATGGTTCTGATTTTAATAAAAACGGAAGAGGATTACCCTGGAACTAGCAAATCCCACTTCTTCCCAATAAAATTCAATGTCAGAACATTAATATTAATTACGTTATATTCATATGATGTCTAGTATATTAGTAAGTAATATTTAATATTAGATTATAGGAAGAAATTGGGATAGATACAACGATCTGAATTTTGGTTTTGAAAAAGTACCAAGTGCATAATAAGGAAGTGGGAGACCTGGCCTGGCACTAGTTCCCATAAAGATAGGGAGGCTTTTGTTGCCTCCAAGCTTCATGTGAGTCAGTGGTATAATGTGTCTCTGAACAAAGCTGGTGTAACCCTAGACTGCATCTTAGCAGAAGCAATGCGTCCAGATCTCGTAGATTTCATCGTCTTCCTACACTCAGTATTGGGTAGATCACAGCTCAAGTATTCAATTCCAGTTCGGACCTGCATGTTTAGATATCATGGAAAGTCTAGAGGCATCTAGATGAGATGGTGAACAATTATGGCAGAATGGCACAGACGGATCACACATGTCCATTTGCGTTACTTGAGACTGGGTGGGTGGTTTTCAACGGGATAAGGAGAAGACTTACTGCACAGTTTGGTAAATTGTGTTTCCATTGGAAGAAGCAAGTTACCAACGTTTATCAGCAATCAGCAGAGCAGGGGCAGAAATGGGGCTGGACTGCTATGGCCAGAAGCCATAATTTGGAGGTAATCAGTAAGGGAAAAGGGGACACGTGGGTACCATGAATGCAGAGGGCAAAGCAAAGATCAGAGTTGGTTGTTAGAGTAGTTATAGTGTAGTGTCAGAGAAGGTAAGCCAAGGTCAATGTCAGGAAAGTCCAGGTTGGCTGGGGGACACAGGCAGAAGGAGATGCTGAACATTAGACTCAACATTTGATGTCCAGGAAATAACTGGAGGTAGAGACCAGGAGGAGGAACAAGGAAGCCAGAAGTGGCACCACAGAGGCCAGCACAGGTGACAGAGCTGGGACTGTTCATTCTATGTGGCATCATCTGCTTGACTCAGCAAGAGTTGGTATGAGCTTTTATATGTGAAAGCTTGTCTTTGGGAACCATCACACTGGCAGGGGCTGGGCTCTCCAGAGAGGTCTTACAATTCTACCAGTTTGGTTTTGTGAAAAATTCCTATGAAACCACCTAGAGCTGCAGTAATTCATCTCTCTTTTTTGACCACCTTCAAACCCTTGAAAATCAGATGCCAAATCTCCGGTGTAATTTTAAGATGTTTAATTTTAATGTGTATAACCTAAAACTGACAGATGTAGTCCTTCTAAGAGGATTTTAGATTGATTAAACTTGTTAATTATTGTCATTGGATTGCTGCCATGCATTGTTTTTTTTTTAATCCCTTTGTAATGACAAATCTCTCTAAAATATAAACTACATTTTCATCAACATTGTCAAATGCCATTTATAAAAAAACAAGCATAGCAACACACAGAAATAATGTTCTAGAGAGATCATAGTTCTGTATGGAGCAGTTATGAATAGTGAAAAGGATACTGGAATTGGAGGGACCAAAAAAGACCAAATTTTTTGGTTGGAGTGTTCCTACATGCCATCTAAATGACCTTGAGCAAGTTACATAATCCTCTTTAAGCCTGTTGCCTCATGTATAAAATGAACATAATCACATCTGCAGAACAGTGTCATTGTGAGGATGAAATTAGAGAATAAACACGTCAATTAACATTTATTCCACACTTTATAAAGCCTTTCTGATGTGTATTATTCCATTTGATCTTCATAACAGCCTTGTGAGGCCATTTTCATTATTGTGGGTTTTATATTCTTATTTTTCTGATGAAGTAACTTCCCCCCAGATCACATATTGGCAAAACTGCAACTCATTTTACATGCACCACATAAACATTTATTTTATGACTACTGTGTGCCAGACCTATTTTAAGAAGCACGGGCAACTGTAATAATAATAAAAATAAAAGCTAACATTTATTGCGTGCTTACTATAAGTTGCTCGAAGTATGTATGTTTATTAGTCCGTTTAACAGTGTCCTTATGGGGCAGGTACTCTTATTACCGTCATATGACAAATTGAGAATACAGAAATAAAAGAGGCATATCCATTACAGTTTTCAGGGAGCTTGTAATGTACTGCGAAAGAATGAAGCCCTGGTTTTCTGACTCCCAAATCTATTTTTTTTAAATATTGTAGAGAAATTTTTAGACTCTCAAATGTAAGGCAAATGAGTGACATGTTTATGTGTATAAATGTGGGTATGGACAGGTCATTGGATAAACAGGAAACCTGACTTATGCTCTCTGTGTAAGAAGGAGTATTCCCGGAGATATCTTCCAAAGGGGACTCCGAGTCTCCCTACCGTAGGGGTTCTTGAATGGTGTGATTGAGTCCAAGAGTAGAAAAATATTATTTGGCTATCTATATGTAGGTGAAAAGTGAAATGGGCAGTTAATCATCTCTCATTGTGTGTGGATGCCAAGTATTTAGAAAACTGTGAACACATACATTATCGATTTTATTCTCTGCAGGTTATTTAGACGTTTGAATTTATAACAACATAACCCTGAAGCAAACTGATATTAAGCTAAGTATCAAAATATGATACAACAATATATAGCAGATAAAAGGGCCACCAACTTGGGTAGGAGAAAGTCTGAATTCTTGTCCCATTTTCATGTTTTTGGTTTAGTCACATGTAAATTTGAGTTTAATACCTTCCCTGCCTACGCTGTGGTTTTCTGAGGTTCAAATAAGGTAAAGCAGTTAAGTACACTCCGAAAATGGTAAAGTACCATAAATAACTCATTGAGAACATGGCTTAGTATGGATCAATCCCAGAGCGGTTTTAGGGCTAAAAGAATACATGCGTGCAATACAATAAATAAGACCCTTCCTTGATCTCTTGATTAAAGAGACATGTACTCCAGCCATAAACTTAAAATCTCCCTTTTCTTCTCCCATCTCTTATCTATACACACCCTGAACCTGTTCCCTTTCTTCTCTCAATAAAAAAAAAATTTTAAAGGATAAAAATTTTCACCTGTTGTACCTTCTTATCCTTATCCATTGCTCTTATAAAAACTATCTTTAGCGCTATAGAGGTAACAAAGTGAGAAACTCCAGGGTAGTTTTAATTAGTTATTTTTTAAACCACTTATATTGTGCTCACATTTTCCCCCCAAACTCACAGACATTTTCCCCTGCAAATGCTACCAGAGCAAATCTCCCTAGGAAAATTCTTCTCCTACTGAACAGGCAAATAACGTGGCTGTCCAGAATCAATCAGCCTTAAAGAAGTGACTGTTACAACTCAGGGCCCAAACCCAAAGCTTCATTTGCCTAACTAGGCATAATCCTCAACCCAACCGGTTATCAATAATGAAGCCAAGCACATGTATTATTATCTGCCAAAGAGGTGCAGATCTCAAGTAGGGCTCTTGATCTGACGGGCTTGTTTCCATGTTTATTTAAGAAATGTATTGTTCATGGTATAACTAAATAACTACTGAACAACTAACATGATGGTAAAACAAGCTTTTTTGAGTAATTGCCTCAGGGTGGTTTGGGATTTAATGGTAATAGCTTTTGTTTTGCAATCTTTTACCATCTGTCAGATGATTGCCAGGTTATTTCTCGTGGATCATTGCTCATCTTCACAAGGACCGCAAAGAGGAGCTCGGAGGGCTGTTATGTAGCTTATGTGCTTTGAAAACGCTCATTTTAGTGGTGGTATAAAATAAACGCTTAAGTGAATGTTAGGTGCTATCTTCATCATCATCATCTTCATCGTTATTATTTCAGTGGGTCTAAAGTTGGGCAGCAAAAGGGCAAGGAGACAGCTTATATTATCAGTTGTTTATTATTCTTTGGGCAATAAGCTTTAACTTGAAATTCAAAAAAGAAAGCGTGTTGAATGTATGGCTTATCTCATTGACTGAAAGTCTGGTTTTGTGTCTCTGGTTTTGAGTTTTATTTAAGTGGAGAATGATTGTAACATTCATCTAATACCAACCTTTACCAGTAAAAACTCTTTCATTCCCCTAGATCAGGTGTACAGATTAACACAGAAAACTCCTAAGCCAGTAATCCTGAATGAAAGCAGTACCACCTGGGGGTTGAGGTTCTGGGGATGCTTTGGGATGATTGGTGGGGCTTTGTTATTGCTGTTCTGGTGAAGAGGAGGCAACAACAGAACTAGAACTTAGTGAACGTGGGGGACTAGGGTGCTGGATAAACTGCATTGCATGGCAGAGTCTCAAATGACAAAAAAATCTCCTTGTGTTCCGTGTCACTCTGAGTGTCTCCCAGAAATCCACATGAGTGAAAATCAGTTCATAATTATCTGATCATGTTTGAGGGATGCAGCTGGCTTGCAAATAAAGGGAAGATTGTACTTCACCTGGTTTAGAACTTTACCAAGAATTGCTCACAATTTTGGAAAATTGCATCCCAAGGCAACAGTAGTTGTCTTGTTTGAGTCATCAAGACACCATATCCATATCGATCTGCAGTTATAACTGTCACATGCAAATATGTAATTTTATTAACATAGCATATTATTAATAATTAAATATTAAGCAAAGCATTAAAAACTCTTTTGGTTTTTGCTACCCTATATATTAAAAATAATTGGCAGCACAATGATAAATCGTTTCTTTCTTCACTTTGATGGTTGGTAATTTGTCTTGGATCAATTATTCCTACTTTAAATTAAGATTATTTACATCTTATCCTAATACTGGTTTTTGTTTTTCCTTTTCTTTTTCTGGGACCCATCTTTATACTGTATATCTGTTTTTCATTTTCCAGTATCCTTTAGACAGGAATCGCTTCTCATTTTTCTTTTACATCCAAACTTATTCATTATTGGAGGATGTAGCCTAGTGTAATTATTATTGAACAATTACATATTTAAATCGATAACATTTTATTGTAAACGAATATCTTACATTTTAAATTTATATCATCATCTGTGCATTATGTATGTATATTTGCCTTTAGGAATGTAAGTAAGTTTAATTATCTAAGATAATGGATAATGAAGAAAAGTGTTATAAAATATTGTTATAAAGAGGAACTGGATCTGATAGGATCGATAGCTGCCATTGTATACAAAACTACGGAACTGCTGCTAATTTAGAACCAATCCTTTAAACATTCATTCATCATTATTTTTTTTCTAGGTAATGATTTTCATGAGGTAACTGGTGTTGAATGTGATGAAAAGATTATCATATTGGATTATAGTTCATTTGGGGAGAAAATAATTTCCCTTTGGGATCTCTAAGACCTGGCTATGAGGAATTTGAAAGATGTTGCCATTCCTTCAGATTAGATAGAAATAGAGCCACTGAAATATGGTTGGTTCCTGCTGGTGTGGACCTGTTTTTACTTATAGACTGGTGTGGTCTGGAGAGCAACCTGTTCAAGGTAAATTGCAAGATGGAGAGGAGATGTGCCTGGAAATGTGGGTGGGTCCAGGCTGGGAAGAACTTGGGACAGTGCTGTTCTATGCAGTTGTTACTTCAGCGACAGAGAGGGAAGTGACATGATCAGGCATTTATTTTACAGGCATTTATTTATGACATAATGTGGAGGCTTTTTTGGGGTTAGGGGCTAGCTGGGAGAAAAGAAACCAGTTTAGAAAATTATGTAAATTTTACAGAGACTGGTAATGGGAATGGAAAGGTAGACATAGATTTAAAGGATATTTGGGAAAGAAAATTTATGTCTGACAAAATATGGGCAGATGAAGGAAGGGAGTGGGAGAAAGACCTGGAAGCAAACATGATTCCAAAGTGTTCACCTTAAGTAAATGTCCATCCAGATAGAAAGTACAGGGTGGTGAGGAGGTCTGTGGGGACCTCTTAGATTAGCTTGGTGTTTAGTTTCAGATACCCATGGGACACCCATACAAAGGTGTTCAACTCCTTCCCTATTAGATGAAAGGTAGAAAGGTAGATAGTGAAGATGCCTTATAGTAGCGTAAAGTTACTGTTGCATTAAATTTGAATGAAATCAAGCTGAATATATTTGCTAACATAAAAAAGTATATAATGTTTAAAAGAAGGAAGCAATTTTCAAAGAAAAAGCTATGTTTCAAATAACCTTAGGTGAATTTCAAGGTAAAAAGTAATGTACTATTCCTCTTTGTGTAAAAAAAACCCCAAAATCGGGGCTTCCCTGGTGGCGCAGTGGTTGGGAGTCCGCCTGCCGATGCAGGGGCGCGGGTTCATGCCCCGGTCCGGGAGGATCCCACATGCTGCGGAGTGGCTGGGCCCGTGAGCTGAGCCTGTGCTCCGCAACAGGAGAGGCCACAACAGTAAGAGGCCCACGTACCACAAAACAAAACAAAACAAAACCCCCAAAATCAAAAAACAGATGAATGAATAATTCTCCCCACCCCCTAGGGTATCAATTACTAATCTTTTCCCTCCAAAAGAAATATGTCTGACCACATATTGTTGAATACCTTTTTTATTTCTTAACTTATTACATTTGCAGATAAATACTGTTACCTCTTTTTTTTTTAATTTTTTTTAACTGACTCCGTCTTTCACCTCAGTCCTTATTACCAGCCTTCATTTTCTGGTCTTAAGAATTTTTGTGTGAATATTAGGACATTTATAAAGGCCACCAGAAGACCTTGTGAAGAATACTCTTCTAGAACACTATTTTCATAATGTCTTCTAAAACTGTTAATTTACTGACAACATTTAATGAGACATATAAAAGTAGTTTTATTCATTCATTCACTATGTGTAATGCCAGGCATTGTACTAGATGCTAGGGATGCTATAATAAAGAATGAAAATTAAGTAAAATTAATACAAAAGGAGGGCAGGATTTGCCTTCCTGGAGTTAGAGACAAGCAATTATAGTCAGGTCTGATAAGTTCTCTGACAGAGCAAGTGCTGGGAGTCTTGGCAAGGTTACTTCTCATGGTTGCCAGGTGGGCAGGGGCAGTCCTCCCTATGTATTACATATGGCCACTTAGCACACAGGGCATTCAATTGACTTTTCCTAATTCCCAGTGACTGCAGAGGACACCATTGAGTACAAGAGCATCATGCTGCTCCCAGTGTACAGGCAATGAGGCACCTTATAGGTTAGACCACCTTGTAATGAGGTCTTGTTTGTACTTCAGACCATCTTGATGGACACCAGATGGGAACCTTTTATATCAAACTGCCAGGTACTGAATATTGTTCTAAAATTGTTAATAAATAATAATAAGACTATTTTAAAAATGTGATTCCTTTAGGGATTCTACTAATGTTTGTGACATTTTAAAGCATTGAAAGAAATGAAATGATCACATAAGGCCCATATTTGCCCAACAGATTTTTCAGATCAGAAGACTAAGCCCTCTTAGACATCACAGAATCAATTTGTCATTTGACACTTGAAGTAAACAGCTCATATAAAATGCCTGGATGGCTGGTCACAACCATCCAGTTCATTATCTGAACTGCTAGCAAGCCCTTCATGCCCTGTGTGCTTAGAGAGTATCTTAACTCTTAAGCTCCATTAGTAAACAAGGGTCTCGAGTTCACTGTTAACACTCTACTAAGATGGTCTCTGCTGTTGGGAAATTTTCAGCTTACTAAGCCCCTTGTTTTACCTCTTTTCCCTGCCCTATCCAATGTCATCTGAGACAGATGATGGCTTCCTGCCAGTGGACATTTCTAGACCCAGGATAAATGTGCTCTTTGCAATGAAAGAGATCCACAGGCTCTTTTTGTACTCATTTTGCTCTGACTCTCCAGTTGTCTGATCACCATTTAGCCTTGGATGATTTCCTAGATTCACAGGGCAGGTGCCCTGATAAACCATCACGCTGTGTGGCCCTGGGAGAGGGTGCTGGACCAATGGCACACTAATCCTAGGGAGATCTTTGTAAGAACCAGGGTCCCATGGAATAGTGTGTTCAGACACAGAGTGGTTCAAAGTGAGTTATGGACTCTTGAGTTAGGTTCCTTGGGGTTAATGCCTTTATAGCTGTGTGACTCAGGGCAAGTGACAACCTCACTGTGCCTCAGTTTCCCAATCTATAAAGTGAGAAAAATAATCATACCTACCCCACAGGTATTTATGCTAAGAATGAGGCATAAGTAATATAATGCAAGTAAAATGCTTAGAACAGTATTTGGCATACCATGTTTTCAGGAAATGTTAAATGTTCTTATTCAGTGAAGTGTGGGATGACCATCTACCATAGACAAAGAGCTCTTACATAAATACCTGTTAACCACATATATATAAGTAAGCTATCTCTAATTCTATATGTCTTTTAAAAAAGCCCCAACTTTGATACCATGTGGTTGAGTCAAGATGCAACAGGGTTGAAACTTGGTTCTACTTCTTATGAACTGTATAACGTTTATTCTTTCATTCTGCCCATGTTTGCTGAGCATTTCAGTATATGCTAGGCAGAAAGTTGGGCTGTAGGTATATAGTGGGGAGAAAAATCAAAATGGCCCCCGTCATCATGGAGCTTCAATCAATTTTTTAACCTCTTTGTACCTCATTTTACTTATTTCTAAAATGGGGTAATAATATGACCTCATAAGATTCTCAAAAGGATTGAATGAGTTACACATACAAAGCTCCAGGTACATGGTAGTAAGCACTAAATTAATATGAGCTCTCGGGCTTCCCTGGTGGCGCAGTGGTTGAGAGTCCGCCTGCCGATGCAGGGGATACGGGTTCGTGCCCCGGTCCGCGAAGATCCCACATGCCGCGGAGCGGCTGGGCCTGTGAGCCATGGCCGCTGAGCCTGCGCGTCCGGAGCCTGTGCTCC
>NW_006769677.1:2763674-2770284 GCF_000442215.2 Lipotes vexillifer
TGGCCGGGAAAGCCCCCCCATGCCGAAGAGCAGCTGGGCCCGTGAGCCATGGCCGCTGAGCCTGCGCGTCCTGAGCCTGTGCTCCGCAAAGGGAGAGGCCACAACAGTGAGAGGCCCACATACCGCAAAAAAAAAAAAAATGTATATATATATATATATATATATATATGAGTTATCTTTCCTTCTTTTCTCCTGAGACAGTCTTTCAGTCTCTTGCACATGGTCGATACTCTTTATGTATCTGTTGATTTAAGTTCAGCTCTGGGTAAAAGATATTTAATGCTTTAACCAGAATGCAATTTCTTGGCGTATGTTGGAACCCGATTTTTAATGAAACCCATCGTAAAACAGAAACAGCAGCAGCATTGTATGGTACATCAAGCACGTCTTGTTTTTCACTTTGTGCTCCCGCGGCACTGAATTCATACCTCTAAGGTGGGACTCAGGATGTTATAGCACATATTTCCATATATATCTTGTATTCCCAGCTGGATTTCTTTCCCGTGGAGGATCTCAACACCATATGCAGTTCACTGCTGGGGCCTGTTGATGTTTTCCTCCTAAATATCCCTCCATCCTCTCCCCTTCTCATCTCTGTACTTCTTGACCCTAAACCAAGCTGCTGTGAAGCATCTTGCCTAGTCTGTTGCAGTCCATAGCTGATTTTCCAGATCCCCTCTAGCTGGCTTTTGATCTGTTCTCCACCCAGAAGCTGGAATGATCCTCTCATTCCTCTGCTTAAAGCTGTCCAAGGCTTCCCATTGTGCTCAGGATAAAAACCCTTGTGTGGAATTAAAAGGCTCTGCATGTACAACCAACACCTTCCAATAACTACATAGCATGAGCCACGTATGTAACTTCTAGTAATCATCTTTAAAAATTTTTTAAAAATAAAAGAAGCTGAAATTAATTTTAATGATATATTTTAGTTAACTCAATATATCCAAATATTATCATTTCAACATGCAACCAATATACATAATTATTGAGATATTTTGCACTTATTTTCGTGCTAACTCTTCGAAATTCAGTGTGAACTTTGCATTGACAGCATGTTTCATTTTGAAGGAGCTATGTGTGTGCTGGATAGCCCCTCCCCATCTTGAGCTACACTCTCTTCTTTCCTGCCCATTCCCAGCTTACACCACATTGACCTTCTCAGGGTTCTTTTCCACCACTGTGCTCTCTTCTGAGGCTTTTACACATGCTGTTCCATCCCATCCACCCCTACCCCGTTACCCAGTACTCTCTCATTTATCTCTTAACTTCAAAGTGTCTCCCTCAGTGAATTTTGCCCCAGTGTCCCTGTCAACGTTGGCTTCTTTGTGCACGTGGAGAAGCATACCCCTCCATTGGAATACACACTTTAATTTGTCATTATAAATTCATTAGTGTGATTATTTTATCAGCATCTGGCTGCCTGCTACACCAAGAACCCCATGATAGTAGGTGCCTTGTCTGTTTTTCTCACCCGTGTACTTCTACTACACCTAGGACAGCACTTAGGTGTTGAATGAATGAATGAATATATGAATAAACATGTGAACCACATGGTTATTGCATGAGTTAATTTATTTGATCCTCAGTTCAGCTCCATAAATTAAAGAGAATAAGTAGAATAAGATGGGCCAGTTCTCGAAGTCAGGATTTTCTTACTCCCAATTCCTTGTTCTTTCCTTGATGCTGCAATGAAGAAAAAAAAACAAATTTGGGGAAATTTCTGATATATGTGTTGCCTTTGATATTCCCAAGTACCTGAAACTATACTTTTATTCTTTAGCTATCAGGATGTCTATGGAAATATGCTTCATGGGGACTACAGGTACTTCTGCAAGCACATTTTTTTAGGGCGTATTTAAATATAGGCACCATGTGGTAGGCTTTTTTTTTTTCATCCTCTGCTTAGATTTTAATTTTTAGAAGTACATGCATTTGAGGACTGATGTAAAAACCTCAGCTAGTTACTGGATTTTGCCTGAATGAATAATGAGTTAATGGGGGGATGAGTGCATGGATGGATGCTTTCCTCAGCTTCCCTCCAGTTTCCTCATCATAACAGGGGTGAAGGCTAAGTCATTACCACAACCACCCCCTGCAACTCTTTTGCTTCCACTGCATCTATTTTTTGGCATTCACTGAGCAAAAATAACTTTGTGATGAATTCCCTTTTATTCTTGTTTACATAAACACTTCAGGATAACATATCTGGCAGCACAGAGATACCATGCAACTCAAAAACAAAGATTTGTCTTCCTAGCAGCTTGAGTCCCCTTCAAGTCAGGGGATGGAGGAGAGAGATAAAAGGGAGAGCAAGAAGGCATCCATCGGACTTTCCTTAAGAAGAATGATACACGCCCAAGGACTGTTACATCAGGCAGTGGGTTTGAATCTCTTTGATTAGCGTTCAGCGAGGTAGCTGGTATGCTATAGGCTGGTTATCAATGTGAGGACGAGGTTGCTTCTGCACTCAGCACAGAAATATTGCTGTTTACGTCCTTTCTTTAAATATCTTTTAGAATGTCATTTCAAGGGTAGGTGATTATCATAAAAATACACTCTCCAGGTTGTTGGCTGGGATAAAGCAGGAACTCTTTGTCATATGAGCTGCCTGCCCCAACATACCTGCACCCGTAAAGTTTTTCCTGCATTCTTCTGCAGATATAACTGGAAGACTGACTGGTGTGTTGTAATTGCACTCTGAATAGCTGTGGCGTGTCCTTGTTTACAGTAGGACACGGTAGTTGATGACAAGAAACAGGGAAGACATGGCATATACCTTTTGTTATTTTTTTTAAATAATTGAGGCTTAAGGAGACAAGGTTTCTGTAATTAAGCTAGAAATACGACTGCTGTTCTCTCACATTGATTTGTCACCACATTAACAAGGTTTGTGGAAGGCAGAGAGCAGGGAGAGGTGACAGCCTGAAAGAGCAGGTGGATGCAGACAGACCAAAGTGTGATGTGTCTCTCTCAGCGGTGGTTTAGTCTGGCTTGACCCTTCCCTGTGCAGGACCTTGACTGAGGTTGAGACCAACATCAACGTATTCTGATACTACCCAGATTATCTTTGAAAGGTACATTGGACAACATTTCATAATTCAAAAATATTACAATTTGTATTTAAGACATCGTAAGCGTGTTACTGGGTTTTATCAATAACTTAGGAAAGCTCAACTAGCTTTTATGTGATCTTTGAGAACAAGAATTGTTTCTTCATCCCTTGATTCGATCAGTCATAAATCTGAGTACTTCTTGTGTGGCAGTCATAGATGCTGAGGGGATAGAGATCTAAGGTGGAGACAGGCATGCAGTGGTCTAGGTGTAATGTTGTATATAACAGTAGAAGGAGCTACTTGGGAGCTGGGGTTTGGGGTGGCAGTGGCACACATAATCCAGACTGAGATGAAGCTCAGTAAGGCTTCCTGGAGGAGGGGGGCATCTGAAGTGCATTTGTGGGGAGTGTGGCAGAACATTCAGAAAAAACAGCTCGTGCACAACCATGAATGACTTTGACCTTTAGCCCTCAGCAGAGCGCCTGCTGTATTGCAGACTCAGCATATGTTTATGACTGAAGGAATGAAGGGGCCAAGCAGAATATCAGGCTTTTCCAGCAAATCCCACTTCACGGGTTTGTGGAACCTGATGAAATTTTAGTAATTTAGTGACATTGGCAGATCAGAATCTCTGTTGTAATAAAATGGCATAAAATACCAGGAAAAGCAAATGCCAAAGAAACAGAATGATTGGGACCACCAGGGAGTTTATACTGACATTTAAATACTGATCTGGATCAGGGACAGGTGTGTGTGCACCACAAATTATTTTTTTGTTTGTTTGTTTGTTCTTTTGCGGTACGTGGGCCTCTCACTGTTGTGGCCTCTCCCGTTGCGGAGCAACAGGCTCCGGACGCGCAGGCTCAGCGGCCATGGCTCACGGTCCCAGCTGCTCCGCGGCACGTGGGATCTTCCCGGACCGGGGCATGAACCCGTGTCCCCTGCATCGGCAGGCGGACTCTCAACCACTGCACCACCGGGGAAGCCCTGCACCACAAATTAAAGTGAAGCTCGATTCTGATGGACTTGGTGACCTGACCTCATGGTAAACTGTTATCTAGACGCGTAAGTCCATGACAAGCAATAAAAACAGAGTGGCTCTACATCTGAGAAAGAATGATGATTACTGTCAGTGTTTCTGATACCATTTGAAAGAAAAGCCCCCATCTTTCTTAGGCTATTTCTCATGGCATTATGGAAGTGGTGACCCTCACACCCTTCTGACAGTGCCCGTGAGATGGACCGAGGGAGTCTCTGCCTGCCACCAAGATGTCTTCTGTGGCATGCCCTACCTAATAAAGTCAAAGGAGATTAGAACTGAACGTGACCTTGTGGAGTACCCCACATCAGACCTGGGTCACATGATATTTCCTCCCTCCCTCCCTTCCTTTCATCCTTCCTTCATTCCTCTCTTTCTTAAAATTCACACAACTTACAAAACTGTGAATACTACATTTCAGAAAAAGGAGACGACTAATCATGCAGGCAAGATTCCAAAATAGCACGGAATGTAAATTTATGGAGTAAGTAATCTTCCTTACTATGCTCTGGAGAGTCACCTTCGCACGCTTCATTCAGCTTCTGCCAAACCAGTAACTAAAGACTGAGTATGAGAAGAAGTAAGGCTTCTAGATCCGTTGGCTCCTTTGACAGACAAGTCACATCCATCCTCACTCAGTTCTAGAACATGTGGAAGACGGGCGAGCTGCCCATGGGGTGTGACCTGAAGGTAAAGAAACAGTGCTTTGGATTACAAGATGCCTTCTGCCAAATACAGAAATTTAAGGGAGAATACAAAGGGTCCTTAAACATAGATAATCTCACTCAGAATAATGTAAATTCAGACTGCACCAAAAGACTATTTCTCATTCATTAGACTAGTAGAATTCAGCGGTTTGGCATCGCACTCGGTTGCAAAGCTGGGAGAAAACAAGCACTCTCATACATTCCTAGAGGGAGTGCCAAGTGGCATAACCCTTATGGAGGGAAATACTGAACAGAACTAGAGACGTATTTGTCCTTTGACCTAACAACCCCATTTCTGGGACTCTGTCCTATGAAAACACCTGCACAAGAATGACATGACGTATGTATATAGTTTCCAATTTGGCCTTATTTTTAATGGTTCGACCCCTTACTATCTGTGTGCCCTGTTAGTAAAATGATATGCTTATTAAATGTCTAACTCATTTTCCCATCTCCAAGTCAGAAAGAGGCTCTGGGTCCAGGAGGAAGTGGCTCCTAGTTTGATGTCTCCCTCCCTTCAAAGGGCTTTCCCTGTATTAAAGGGTGTCCAGGCATCAAGATGGCAACTGTGATAGTATCATTTACCACCATCAGGGACCAGCTGGGGAGATGAAATTGGGACAAAAGTTTCTAAAGGGAGAAGTGGAAGGGGACTTTGGAAGTCCCCTTTCAAAGAGGAAGAGGAGGTAGAGAGCACGTGGGCAGTTTTAAGGGAGAAAGGTACGTCTGTGGGCTATACTCCTTAGTTCTCCCTTAGTTCTCAGGCCAAGAATGATAACATGCCCAAAGTTTACTATAGTTGGGGATTCTTCTCACTGTTCTAAGCTCCAGAGAATGTTTTTTTACTCACGATATTAGAATGTTGGGCTCGATGTGTTAGTGACTTAAAACGGGACATGAAAGGAGGGAGGTTAGGGTGGAAATTGTTTAATAATGTCCATTTTCCTGAATGAGAAAGGCACAGGACTTGGATAGTCTATGAGGAACAGGGGAGGATCACAGAGGATGTCAAGTGTTCATGGCTGAGTGACCGGGAGATGGGTGGGGCTACAAGGAAGGGCTCTAGGAGAAGCGTTGCTATTTTTTCTCCATCTCCTTTTAGGCTGTCAGGGGTTGGCCCCCAAGGAGACACAGAGACAAAGCTATATGACAGCAAGCATACATTTGAGGAAGGGAGGTTTTGAGCTTTCAGGAGACTGTTTTCGAAAAATATTCTCACCGAAACATTTTACTGAAAAAGATTTGCCCCTCTCTCCTTCTTAATAACTTTGTAATTGATGATAGAAAGTTATGGCTGAAGTAGGAGTAAGTCAGAAGGTGAACACAGGAGCAGGACTATGAGATCTCCACCCTTTCAGGAATCCAGAGATAAGAACTTAAAAATAAGGTGGGGTGTGGACCTTCCGTAAATGAGCTTTACACCCTGCCAGCTTTTAATACCCTCCCTAGTTTCTCATAGATGTACCAGATAAGCCACAAAGACTTGGAAGGCTCTTACTTGGTATAGACATGACTGGAGAATGGGGATTGACGCAACTGGATCCAACAGGCAAACATCAATGCCTATTTTAAATAACTTAGAATACTGGTGTTAATTTAAAGCAACACTCTCCTTCTTAAAGCAGTCAAATTGTATGGAAAAAAAACTTTTTTTGAGCTAAAATGTGACCACACCAGTCATATTTTCAAAAGGAACTAAATCAAATCTTAGAGACTTAAATCCTGTGTACACATAGAAGTCACCTTAAAGGGGCCCTTTAGCCACTCTTTACCTATAGCCAAAATTGCTCCCAGATATATATATATATATA
>NW_006769677.1:2770895-2774366 GCF_000442215.2 Lipotes vexillifer
GCTCCGCGGCATGTGGGATCCTCCCAGACCGGGGCACGAACCCGCGTCCCCTGCATCGGCAGGCGGACTCTTAACCACTGTGCCACCAGGGAAACCCGCTCCCAGATTTTTAAAGAACAAAGTTGTATGTTATAGTCTTCATAATCAAATTAAATTCTATGCCTGTTTTTGATACTGAGTTCTGATGACTCATACGTTTCTTTGAGTTCCCAAAGATTATGGAAAGAGAATTCACCAGCCTTTGTGTAACAAATAGAAATGTCCATTCCCCAATGGAAGGAACAGCATGGGAAAGCATAAGGTCGGCATTTGAGACATTCACTGAAATCTTATACTCCACAGTAAACATCCTGGTTTATTCTTAGCTTTGGAGAATATTATTTCAGAAATAATAATCCTAATTTTCTGGGCTAAATTTAGCCTCTGCCACTTTAATTCCCTAATTGAATGTGTTCTTAAATTGAATTGTTCTCGGGATTCATTGGCTCCAAACTCCAATGCAAGTGCAAGTTTCTTCCCTGAATTTTTGTGACTAAATTAAAAAACAACAACAACAAAAACAAACAACTAGGTGAATACAAACCACTTATCTATTTATCTCTAAAAGAATAACTTGTCACAATTGTTGAGTATAATCCTGTTAGATGGACATAAGCAAAGCTTATTTGAAAAACCTTTTGTTTTTCTTAGGTTGGCTTTTGCTTCTTTTGAATTCTTTATGACGACACATATACCTATTTTGCATGGTGTGGGAGAGATCTGCTCTGAAAACCCTTTGATTTGTGTTTGCTGTACATCACCTTACGATCCCAGGGGAGTCCCTTGGATTTGTCGGTTTGAATCTTTCATTCAGATAATCTCCACAACCTCCAACACACAGGCAAGCTAACCCGTTAACTGTAGTACACAGAGTTCCTCACTGTCTCCATCAAAGCTTCCTCCCACCCCTCCCATCTTTCTTCAAGTTAATGAGAAATGGGCAGATTTTAGTGTATGCAGAAAGTTGTTTGGGAGTGCTTGCTCTGTCCTGGATGGAAAGTGGGCTGAAATATAGGTATTCTGGCTCTCTGCTGAATGCACTATTCAGTAGACCAGTCTACTCAGATATAATACATCACTAAGAACAGACACCAGAATTGGAGTTAAGGGCACTGAAGACATCTCAGAAGATAAGTCATGGGCAGCCCAGGAATCACTGTGGAAGGGAAGTGCTGTAAAGAAGCCTCTGTGACTCATGGCATCGTTCTCTCCTTTAGAACTTGTCATTTTAACCACTGTCTTCCTGTTCTCCATCACTTGCACTGCCTCTTAACCAGGGTGATGGGAACATGGGTGAGAAGCCAGAGATGAGAGGGTCAGGGGAAATGCCTCATCTCTACATCATTTCCATGGTATGTTTCAGATCTGTAATATGTACTCATTCACTCATTGCCTGTTTAGATGTGTCTTCTGTATGAAAATAAAATTCAGACTCAGTCTCTACCTTATAAAGTAGGTAAGATGTGGCCCCAGTTATAATTTGCTAATATACAAATGTTGTAAAATAATGATGCAAAGTATAGCGGGAGGTCCCATTCTTAGCCAAAATCCAGTTATAATGCTTTACCTGAGATTGTCCAGATTTTCTTAGTGTATTAAATATTTCTTATAAGAATATGCAGTCCTTTGCGTTACAGGCAATAGGATGACGGAGCTGTGAAGTTTAGGTGGACCTGCATTTGCCTTTCAGCTCTGTCACATAATAGCCCAGGCCCTGTGACAGGTCACATGCTCCTTGAAGCCCTAATTTCATCATTAAAATGGCAACAGTAATATCTTCTTTTTTGTTGTTTTTTTAAAGTTTTTTGAATAGATGAACTTATTATTATTTTTTTTTTAAGGGAGATTACAATTGACACATATACACTATTTATTTATTTTTGGCTGTGTGGGGTCTTCGATGCTGTGCGGGCTTTCTCTAGTTGTGGTGAGCAGGGGCTACTCTTCCTTGCGGTGCACCGGGTTGTCTTTGTGGCGGCATGTCTTGTTGTGGAGCACAGGCTTTAGGCACATGGACTTCAGTAGTTGTGGCACACAGGCTCAGTAGTTGTGGCTCGTGGGCTGTAGAGCACGGGCTCAGTAGTTGTGGTGCACAGGCTTAGTTGCTCCGCAGCATGTGGGATCTTTCCGGACCAGGGCTCGAACCCATGTCCCCTGCACTGGCAGGCGGATTCTTAATCACTGTGCCACCAGGGAAGCCCAATAATATCTTCTTGACAGGCAAATTTTTAGGATTCAAGATAATTTATACCAAGTTCCTACCAGAGTGTCTGGCTCATTTACAGGTACTCAAAAAGTGGTAATTTATGCTAATCGAAAGAGTAGTTTTTGTGCCTTTATATTTTATAACATCTTTTGGTTTTGTACAATAAGATATATTATGCTTAAAATAATATTATGTATATAAAATGAATGGTATGCCAAATTTAAATATAGAGTAATAGTTCAGCCATACCCATAGATGCTTTTCGTTTGTTTGGGTGGACGTAGTGCTTGGTGGGGCAATTGTAACACACAAATATTTATCGAGAACAGATATATAGCATATTGATAATATAGCTTTAAACAAATTTTGGCTTGCTTGGGTAAAATGGATTTAAAACACTCATACAAATATGATATAAGTAATATATAAGCACAAACATTCTAGTGAGGGAAAAAAACGTAAAATCAGTAAAAAAAAAAAAAAAAAAAAAAATGGCTAAGCTATGAATTTAGAAAAATGCATGGTCTAAGACAAAAGCCCAGACTTTTAGTCTCTGATATTTAATGGTCTCTGGATGTGAGTATTTCTCCTTACTTTGGTGCTCTGTTTCAATATTAATATTACCATTAATATTCCCCTCTTGAGGAAATAGAAACAATTGTATGTTACTGGGAAAATGTCATATTTCTTTTTCTGCTTTGCTTTAAACTTTTTTTGACTTGTACATTAATCTCATCCTTTTTGGAATTATCATATATAAGTCTCATGTTAAAAAGATGATACGTTTTTCTTTTCTAGTTTGGTTTGTTTTCAAAATTACTTTTGAAGGCTGCCACATTTGCAGAAAGTGCCACCTTAAAAATAGGCCATACCTTTTTGTTGTTGGTAAATACCTCGCTTAATGATTACTTCTTACATGCCAGGCACTGTGCCGTATGCTTTTTATCTGTTAGCTCTTTAATCTTCACAGTAAGTCTGTGAGCTAGACTCCCATTATCCCCTTTCACGGAGGAGACACTTGAGGTTCAGAAAGGAACTTAAGTGAGGTCAGTTAGCTAGTATGGGGAAGGAATGGGATTCATTTTTGTGTCTCTCTGACTTCAATTGTAAGCATAAAATATTTCGTCTTCCTCTTTTTTTTTCCTAAAAAGCATTCTCAACAGAAATTCCCAAATCACTCATTCATTTTCATCCCCACCATCCCTCTGTCTCTCTCTTTTCTTTCC
>NW_006769677.1:2774376-2783735 GCF_000442215.2 Lipotes vexillifer
CCCCCATCAGCTGTCATGATTGAAAGTTGATGGGAGCAGGGAATGGAGAGGACACAATGCTGAGACTGTGATTATGATGATGACATGGCCTCAGCCTTTTATTTTTTATTTTTTTGCGACACGCGGGCCTCTCACTGCTGTGGCCTCTCCCGCCGCGGAGCACAGACTCTGGACGCGCAGGCTCAGCGGCCATGGCTCACGGGCCCAGCCGCTCCGCGGCATGTGGGATCTTCCCGGACCGGGGCACGAACCCGTGTCCTCTGCATCAGCAGACGGACTCTCAACCACTGTGCCACGAGGGAAGCCCTAGATAGGTTCTTTGATGTGATGGGAGATCTGATATTTTCCTTTTAGGATCACAGTGATGGCTCTTCGCTAACAGTTCTCAGGACGATCAAAATACAAAACTGGAAGGAGGCTGCACAGTTAGCTAAGCCAGCCCTTGTTTTTACAGAGGAGGTGTTATGCCTGCCTTCAGAGACATTAAATGATTTCTTCCTCAGATGCCAGCGGATGGAAACTGCAGTTTGAGCCAGAATCTCATGCATGTTCAGTATCATTTTTGCCCTTCATACTGTCTTCCAGTTCTTGAAAATGTTTCAGTGCTGTGAGAAAATTAAGAGGAAAACATCTTCTCAACTCTGTAACTCCCAAATTACTGATGTCCTTCTTTTGGTAAATAAATAAGCACTGGAGCGAACACAGCTAATTTTTTTTAAACATTTAAAAAATTCTGATTTAAATTGCTTGTAAATTTGAATGTGGATTCCTAGACAGAAATCAAAAACAAAAACATATGAGTTGTGAGCTGTCATTTTATTTCATTTCTGTATTTTATTACTAGTGATGTGGTTGATTTGAAGGTGAAAATGTAGAAAATACATGGGCTTTAGAATTAGAAAACCTTCCTTTAAATTCAGGATTAAACACTTATGTCTGTGTTGGAATTCACATTCGATAATTCTAAACGTGTTTTCAGATCTGTATAGTGGAGATGATAGTAAGAACCAGTTGCGCTCTGAGGAATAAAGGAAGGTGATTAAAGAGCCTAGCACTCTGCTTTATAGAAGATACTTAGCAACTTTTAGTTCCCTGAGAATAATGGACGAGGGAGGTGCCAAAATCTCTTTACTAACAAATCCCTCAAAGTGATTTTAAAAAGACAAAATTCCTTAACTGTGTATTTTTCCTTTTCAATATCCTATACTACTGACTCCTAAATCTTTCCCTTTGTCACTAACATGAGAAGTTTTTTCTTATCTCAGATTTCACTACTGACTTTTTGTTTTAAACTAGACTACTGTGCTTGACTGAAATCAAAAGGACACCATAGACAATGAATTACTGCATTTATTCCATTATATCTTCTAATATAAAGAAGGAAATAGCCAAAGAGATAAATAAATGGTGACTAAATGAAGATCCCTCGTTTTGGCCAATAATGTTTCACCTTTTTTTCAAGAGTTATAAGTTAAAGTAATGAACAATATTTTGAAAGTATTTAGTTTCCTTGATTTAAAAATCATTAATAAATCATTTCATTAAAGCCAATAGATGTTATACATAGTTAAAAATATCTTGGTATCGTTAAAGAAAAATCATATGTTTTCTCGCTGAACTTTCCCAAGAATTCTGCAATATGTGTGTTATTCCTTATTTACAGATAAGGAAACTAAGGGTCAGAGAGGTTAACTATGTAACTCCTTTGATGTCACGTTTATAGCAAGAGGTGAAGCTAGGCATTGAACTGAAGTTGTCTGGCTCAGAACCCTGGGTTCTCCTCATGGTTCCTTGCTGATTTCTTTGATAGTACATGCAAAGGCCCTGTGGTGAAAGGAAGTGTGGTATATGAGATCCTCAGAACGCTTCTGCCTTTTATGTGGTTAAAGGTATAGGTGAGAAGCAGCTAGGTGTAGCTTTCTTTACTCTAGGAAGTGCTGAGGTAGCACTGGCTTTCTGTTTACTGCAAACTCAACACCTGTGGCCACATCATTCTTAAATCATCTTATTCCAGCCTGAGGGGAAATAACAGTTTCCCCTGAAGGACTGAGATCTATGTCTAGCCTTACCATTAATTTATTGTGTATTTCTTATATGCCTTACGCTGTGCTAAGTGCTTCACACCATTTTATCCATTTCATGCTCTATCCACTCTACGAGGTGTCTGCTACAAACTTGAAGATTGGAAATAGATATCTTAAATTTAGCCCATCCAAAGCAACTCTTGGTTTCCATTCCTTTCCTCACCCAAGCCCTCACCTCTCTCTGGGTTCCTGGTTCCAATAAATATCATTATCATTTACCCAGTTGCTCAGAGCAAAAACCTAGCAGTCATCCTTGATTCTTTCATTAGGAAATGATTATCTCCTCCTTCTAAAAAATGTCCTGTCTATCCATCTCGCGTCACCTCCGCAGCTTGTCCGAGCTACCACCGTCTCTCTTCAGATGCCTGATTCCTTTCTTACCCGTGATCCACTCCATCCTCTCTCAGCTCCACAGTGAATTCTTACATAGCAGCTGGAATGATCCTTTAAAGTCTAAGTCAGATCCTAGCATTCTCCTGCATAACCAACTCCAGTGTGTTCCTATCACACTTAAAAAAAAAAAAAAAGTCTGACACAGGACAAGCCCTACATGATAACCGCATATACGAGGAATCCAAAATAGTAAAATTAATAGAAGCAGAGAGTAGGATGGTGGTTGCCAGAGGCTGACAGTCGGGGAATGGGTGGGGGGGGAGGAAAGAGGAGTAACCTTAGTAAAAGGTTACTAAGTTTCAATTTTACAAGGTGACTAAGTCCTAGTTATCTACTGTGCAACATAGTACCTATAGTTAACAATACTGTATTGTGTGCTTAAAGATTTGCTAAGATGGTGCACCTTATGTTAAGGGTTTTTGTCACATACAAATCCATACTATTGGCTACAGACCCCACGTGATCCAGCTCTACCCTCTTTTTCCCTTACGCATCTTGGCCATATTGGCCTTCTTGGTACTCCAACCGCTCCACACTCATTTCTGCCTCAGGACTTTTGCACTTGCTATTCCCTCTGGAAAGCTTTTTCCCTAAGTAGCCTCACGTCTTCATTTCACTCAGCTCTCTGCTCAAATATCAAAAAGGCCTTTACTACCTATTGTGTTTAAATATCACCTTCACCATCACCCATTTTATATTCCTACTGCCCTGCTTTATTTTTCTTCACAAGATTGACATTACTTTATATATATATAAAGTAATGTCCTCTGGAAAGTTTGTTCTATGAGATCATAGTATCATTCTTGTTCACTGTGTAAGCGATATTTGTAACAATTTTTGGTACATAATAGGCACTCAAAACATAATTGTTGAGACTTCCCTGGTGTTGCAGTGGTTAAGAATCTGCCTGCCAATGCAGGGGGCACGGGTTCGAGCCCTGGTCCGGGAAGATCCCACATGCCATGGAACAACTAAGCCTGTGTGCCACAACTACTGAGCCTGCACTCTAGAGCCCATGAGCCACAACTACTGAGCCCACATGCCACAACTACTGAAGCCTGCACACCTAGAGCCTGTGCTCTGCAACAAGAGAAGCTACCACAACGAGAAGCCTGCACACCACAACGAAGAGTAACCTCCGCTCACCTCAACTAGAGAAAAGCCCACAAGCAGCAACGAAGACCCAACACAGCCAAAAATAAATAAAATAAAATAAATAAATTTACTAAAAAAACCCATAATTGTTGAATGGCTAAATCAATGAACAAGGAAGTCCTACAGAGGGTAAGCTAATTGCCACATCTCAAAGAGCCTGTAAGTGGCAGAGCCAGAATTTGAGCTCAGGCACAGAAAACTACCCAAATTCTATCCAAAATTCTGTCTACTGCCTTGATTCTGTGGAATTGTTCATGTCATATGCTGTACCTTGATATGTGTACAAAAGGAGACATGGGAAATAGAAAATGGAATAAGTGTTTTTTCCATCTCTTAACCTGCTTGTATGTGGGCTGATTACTCAGGGAAATAAAAGCCAGACTGAAACTTAGTGAAACACAGATGCTGGTTGAAAATATGCACAGATTATTGCTCAATTTACAATTACTCCAAACTTGAATGATCATGGAGCTCCAAGATTTTTTTTTTTCTTCCCTTAGTTTATCCTTTGTAAATTTTGGTGCCTTTAGACAGGATGCAGACAAAACAACTTAGCCCCACAGGTCATTCTTCTCTGTTTGGCACTCAGACTTTTTTCCCCTCTCTGCCTTCCTGTGTCCTACATTCCATTTGGGGGACTATACTCCAAAGGCCAGACTTGTCACTTCCATTATAGCAAGAGCTCTGGTGGAAGAGAATGAAACATTGACTCAGGCTTGTTCTTTTTCCCAGAAAGGGTCACGATAACTCTGATGGCAGGCGGTGGTCCTGGGAGGAATGGTGCTGTAATTTCAAGGCTGGGACTGTTACAACACGGAGTGCTGGGCCTCACCCACAGATATTCTAATTCATCTGGGGCACAGCCCTTGAACTTATATTTCTAACAAATTCCTGGCGATGCCCATCCACTTGAACACAGAGTACAGTGATAAAGAAAGAAACTGCCCGTCGCAACTTGGGAACAACTTGGGAAAGGAATCTCGTTACTCATGCCATCAATTACTTAGTGTTTGCAACACAGGAAAACTAAAACAACTCCAAATGTAGAGATGCACAGCCAGGCTTCCTGAGTCTTAAAGGCAGCTTGTTAGTTCTGAAGAGTACAGTCAGGATCCTTCAGGAAAATCAGAGGTTTTCAAAATGCAGATTTTCTGGTCATTGTAAAGCATCATGGCTCAGAGTTAGGGATACTCAGACACAACTCTGCTTCATTTTTCTTCTATTCATTGACTAACAGCTCTGGGAATAACTCAGTGTCCCTGTCCATCTAAGAGCTGAAAGGTATCATCTGTCATGTTCTTGGCTGTGGAGTTCTTTCTCTGACATTCTCCTTGGGGCTCCCAGGAATCTTCTGGATGCTTTCCTACATAGCTCCGATATAAGTATGTTTTCTTCCCCATCACACTGCAATTTCCTTTGTAGATAAATGGAAATTTAGTCATGAAGCACCTCTACTGGTTTTCCAACATGTTTATTTTTAAATATGTATGTTGTATTCATGAGGCAGAGATGTAGTCATTCCTTTTAAAGTGTGTGGTAAGAGGTATGGGATCTGTGAAGAGTGGTAGTACCCAAAATGAAAGCTTTCTGCTCTGCTTTGATTGTGACCAAAGGAGATGGAGTGTTCGAATGTCTACTTTTCGCACTTATCACCCTGAAACGTGAGCATCCACCACACAGTGAAGAGAGTGCCTTGACCCTGGAGGATCCAGTAGGATTAGAAAGGCCTTGTATTCCAATCTTGGACTACTCAAACTGAACCAGTCACCAAATTTGAAAATCCATGGATTACACCATCTTGCCCCTTTTCGAAAACAGACAAACAAACAAAACACTGCAGGTAACTCCCAAAGCTTTCCACAGTTTGTTCATCCTAATCAGTGCTGATTGGTTCATACGGTGATTGGTCGGGGCAAGAGAGATTGGTTGGGGAAGCGTGTATATGTGCTCTCAGATCTCAAATGCTTTTTACCACATTTAATGCTCAGTTTTGAGTATCAGGTTCAAGAATTCTTGGCATCAGTCTGGGAATCTAGGTCCTGCTAGGTACACGACCTGAGGCCAGTCCTGAACAAGAGCTTCCCAGCAGGCTCAACCTCAAAATTCTAAACTTATGTACATTGGGCTAGATTGGCCGAGACTAAGGCCACTAGGAGACTTTATTAAAGTTTGTGATTTTTTTTTCTCACAGCATTTAAATATTGCTTCATAAGATGGTTTACTCTCCACAGATCTTTCTGAGTGCATTTCTCTTAGTTGTTTTTCTCTGTAATAGTTTACATTAAAATAAACAGTGGGTCTGGGTGTCTACTCAAAGATGAACTTTCTCAGAGGCAAAACCACTACTGCATGTTCGTAGTGCATACCTGGGGTGACCCTCTTTCTTGTCCCTTTTGTCTTCTGTCATTAAGGGACAGGGGAGGGGTTGGATAGAAATTCTTTACAAGTTTGCACTGAATCTCTCTCTCCACTGAATCTTCCCTCACCTACATTGGCATAGACTCACACCTTGACCCCTTAAAATAATATTGCAGTAAGTCCCAGACAGACAGCCTGTGAAAGGAGCAGAGCCTGTCTCTTTGAATTGTCCCAGGAAAAGGCAGTTGATTTTGATCCTCTGCTGCTAACAGCTCGATATTTTAAATAACTCTAGCGGAGTATGTTTTTCACATCATGCCCTCGCTGACCCCTTCTTTCTTACAAAATGACTTCTCCAAGGCTTAGGTCAGTTAGTTTCCCTGGACCTTTTCTCCCCTCTTATGGCTGATCCACTAGGTTGACATTGTACATACCCTGTCTTCCTCATAAGATTGTGAAATTCCTGGGACCTCCATCCCCGTACCTGACCCAGGTACTGTCATGGAGTTGACCCTCAATTGATTATTGAATGGCTTTGTATGTTTGGGTCACCAACATTTCCATAAGAAAAATGGAAAGGAATATCTCTGAGCTTCACCCAATCATTAGCAGAAGCTTAAGAGTTTTTCTCTGATTCCAAATGATAAGTAGAGTGGTCTGGAAAACTCCCGATGCAGTTTTCAAACTATATGTTCCATTCACATATTTCTTCAATCTGTTGTGAACCTCTTTCCCCTTAATCAGTAATAAGCACAACCATAGCACTTATGGTATATTTGTATTTCATTTATAGAAATCGGTGCCTTTGTTTTAAACCCTAGCCAGCTCTGCATAATTACCTGAACAATTTTGCATATGTAGGTATGCAATTCTATGGGCCCTAGTACATACCAGGTTGACGGTCACAGGCACCAGCGTTTTCACCTGATCTGAATGGGTTGATATTTCTTAAGTGAATAGAAGAGTTCCTGGAGAGTAATAAGTGCTATATAAATTTTAATGAAGTTGTTATCTCAAGTGACCTTAGAGTTGATTATTCTAGAATTTCCTAAACTGTTACTTAAAACTTGAGTTTAAAGTTCATAGGTGCTGTTTATAGGCATGTTCATAGGTGATGGATAAGAAAAGGTAGGGCAGGGCTTCGCTGGTGGCACAGTGGTTGAGAGTCCGCCTGCCGATGCAGGGGACACGGGTTCGTGCCCCGGTCTGGGAAGATCCCTGAAAAAAAATCTATTTTGTTTTCCTTTTCTGGCTTTGAACTCCTCTGCTTTCACAGAGTGCCTATCATTACGCACTAACGCTAATAGCTCATCTTTGCTGGGTACTTCTCCTTGCCAGCCGGGGTAAGCCCTTTGCCCCGAAAAAAAAAAAAAAAAAAAAAAAAAAAAAAGTAGGGCAGAAGGGAGAGTTATCCTGGCCAAAAAGATCGAGGAAATGCATCACTGAACAGAATTTAAAAGGTTTATTTGCAGGTGAACTCTTTAGAGAGTCTATTATATACTACTCTGACTCTTTTTAAGTAGGCGTTTCCCAGGTTTTACGTTGAATCATATATCTTTTGCCTTCCCTTTTTTGTGTTGAATATTTCACAAAGAGAGTCTTGATTTAGTCCAGTATCTCCATAATTAGATGAGGTCTTGAAGGCTTAGTCCTGAAAGTCCAAGCTTATGCAGATATTTCAGGATACAGCTGGAATCGGGCTTTTGCTATCTTTTAATGTATGTGGTGAGGACCTCTGTGTGGATATGTTTCATCCAGGTATAAATCTTAAAGTGGTGAGAACATTTAGCACAGTGTCAGGGATATGGAATACTGTTCATATTTTAAGTGACTGATCTTTTAGTTACCCCCTAAACTCTCTGGGTTTCCATCAGCTCAGATATAAAGTATAAGCGGATAGTAATGCACATTGAAGTTTATTCCATGAGAATTTAGAATCATCAAGTGCAACTGTGATAGTGTACATTCCAGTTATTAGAAGGAGCCAGTTTTTAAGTAATTTCCCCAACTTACTTGTCACCATAAACCATATAACAGCACGTTGACCCCCAGGCGAAATACATAGAGAAAGCAAGTTTTAACATTTGTTAAATTGAAATATAGTTGATTTACAATATTGTGTTAGTTTCAGGTGTACAGCATAGTGATTCAGTATTTTTGCGGATTCTACTCCATTGTAGTTTGCTGCAAGATAACGGCTATAATTCCCTGTGCTATACGGTGTATCCTTGTTGCTTATCTATTTTATACATAGTAGTTAGTATCTGTTAATTCCATTCCCCAATTTGCCCCTCCATACTTTCCTCTCCCTTTTGGTACCCACAAGTTTGTTTTCTGTATCTGTGAATCTGCTCCTGTTTTGCATAGACATTCATTTGTATTATTTTTTAGATTCCACGTGTAAGTGATATCATACAGTATTTTTAACTTAAATTTAACAGAAACTCTTCGTTTCCATCTAGCCATTCATCCATTTCTCTTCCCATTCATGTTCTATTACTCTCTTTTCCAGTATCAGGATACTGGAAAAATGTTGGGACCTCCACAACAACAAAATTTCTTTATCACAGTTAAAGCATAGTTTAAGAAAACTTAAAAACATGACTTACATACATATAAAGAACGTGTCAAAAATTTATTCAACTTATTTATTAGTTAGGGATTCAGTAAGATCATAAGGCCAGTTTAAAGAGCGAGTATGTATAGGCCATTTAATAAATGCTAGACTAAGATTGCTGTTTGAGATACAGAAGTGGTTAGTACATATCTACTGAGCAATACATTGCAACCTTTAAGGTTATCTTTTCTATCAGACATAAATTATTTATATCTGTACCAGACAAAATTCTCCATGTTAACACGAAACTTCACTAAGTCTTGGACCTTGAATCAATAACAAACAAACTGAACCAGCAAAACATACTTTCCCTAAATAATTAAATAACCCTTGGTTAAGTCTGTGCCCTCATATGATACTGAAAGGACATGCCATCCACCTTTTTGCCTTTTTCTAAGGTTAAAAATGTTTTTCCTTAATATCATAAACAGTGTCCATACACTAGGCAGGTAGGGTACATCATTTTAGAAGGATTTGCTAAATCTGCCTCAAGTGTGAGAATTATGATCCTCCTTGGTGGTCCATGCAGTGAGATTTGGCCCATTATCACCATTGCCCGGTGGGTGGCAGAAATGGAAGTCGTGCATAAAACCAATTTTAATAATAATGTTTTTAAAATAACCTTATGGTTTAAAAGAGTCCATTCACACACGCTTATAT
Source organism: Lipotes vexillifer (assembly GCF_000442215.2). Taxonomy (NCBI): domain Eukaryota; kingdom Metazoa; phylum Chordata; class Mammalia; order Artiodactyla; family Lipotidae; genus Lipotes; species Lipotes vexillifer. The sequence continues at coordinate 2,783,644 of NW_006769677.1, forward strand.
AGTCTTACAAACAATCTTGAGAACTAGGTGATATTAATTGTACACATAAGAAAGAGAAGCTTTTTTTTTTTTTTTTTTTTTTTTTTTTTTTT
>NW_006769677.1:2783777-2790421 GCF_000442215.2 Lipotes vexillifer
TTTTTTTTTTTTTTTTTTTTTTTTTTTTTGCACATAAGAAGGAGAAGCTCAGAGAAGTTAGGAAACTTTCCTAAAGACATGATGTTAATATGTGCTGAAACCTAGGACTAGAATCCAGGTCCAAAACCATGATGTTTTAACTGGTTGTTGATATTTGCTGGAATCTCATAAGACCTGAAAGACACAATAATTTGATTTGTTCTGTATTTTGAAAACGCTACAGCATTTTTGTTATGAAAAAAAATTTCTTAATTCGTAGGAGGTAAGCCAAGGAAGGACTTAGTTCATAGGAGGTAAGCTAAGGATCAGCAAAGCCATGGAAGGAACTCTCTTTCGTTTTACAAAAATGCCCAGAGCTTCCATCTCAGTTACTTGATTTAGACTCCAGAGTAATCGAAATGTGTTTTTGTGGTGCGATGGTTCTAGTTAGAAGGGTAGTTAAGGCCAGGTGAGAGGGCAACTGTTGACCGCCACCACTTGCTTTGCTTTATTTATCCATCCAAATTTGCGACATGCATTTGAAAATCAAGCTAACCCTAGGGAAAAGCACTTGCTAATGCTCTTTGAGCTCCTTCCTGAAGATGAATTAACCTGTTTTGGGGAAGGCAATGAATTGCTGATCTCACTTTTTCATATGTGAAAAAAAAAAAAAAGGCACGAAACACCAGAGAGCACCAGAAAGCAAAGCCAGTCCTATATCAAACAAGGCAGTAGCCCAGGTTACTTCCCCTCCTCTGTAGACTCCACTCCTTTCTACTCTTGGGCATCAGCTCCTTCAAGAGATTTCTCCCAAATGGAAAATGGAAAATGACCCATAGTAGGTTATAAGATGGCTGACGATAGCCCAAACTGCGAACTTTTTCAGGAGAATTTGTATTTGTGCAGGAATCAAAGCCTTAAGCAAAAAGGAACAAAAACTCAAGCCTAGCTCTCTGGTGTGTTTTGGGCAGGGAGAGGGTGCTTTGCCCTCTCATTGTCTCGGAAGTAACTCCCTCAGACATCCTCCTGCCCGCCCTCCAGACCTCCTGCCCTCCACACCTGTGAGGCTAACTTGCATGAAGAACTTGCATTTTCCTTGCTCTCACACTGAGCTTGCAATTTAGCAAGAAATGGATTAGCCTGGGTCAGACTTAGGTATTAGACTCTGAAAACCTTGAGTGCTGTGGGGTACTTATGTTGGGTAGAGTATCACAGCAAAACTCCTGAGCCTAAACTTGGGTTTCTCAAGGAGGAAATGGAGAGCTGTGTTTGACAAGCCCAGTCTCCCAATTGCCCTTTTGACCAATTTGCCCCATCAATTTGCAGAATGAGGACAGGGCATTTGAACCTGACGTGGTCCTTATGGATAGCAAAGGTATATGTTGATCAGAATCATAGACCACCACTTCTAATGTCTAAAGAGTACCTAAAATATCTTGACTTTAAAACAGATTGGCCAAAATTGAACAGGGGTACAGGCTACAGTGAGCACCGGGACCTTCTGTTCTCTGTATATGAACATTTTTATTCTGCTTCATATGACTGTGTATTCCCAATAGGTATCCACAGTGCACATTAAAACCTCGAAAAAATCATGAAGTGATGAAATGTATTCCGCTTTATTGGCCTAGTATTTTTAACCGAATTTGTGAAGGTATGCAGAATAGGTATAAATAGGATATATTGTATTTTGATTATTTTTTGCATGATGTATGTTTATGATTTTTTGAATTACACAGTAGTATCTATCCGTCTCTCTATCTTTACAACCACCTCTCTGGATACACCTTAGAAATTGAAAGTATTCCACAATACCTAACTCATACTTCCTTACCCAGCTCATTGCTAATAATTGAGTACTTTCCAAATATCCCTATGCACATGCCAGACATTCACTGGTTACATACAAAATGGCTAAAGGGGATCATAGATTGCATTCTATTCCATAACCTGCATTATTCACTTAAGAGTATATACTGGACAGTTTTTCATACCTGTGCATAACTTATTTACCTTATACTTCAATTATTTTCTCTTTTGATCTGGTATTGTGAAAAAGGTAAAGGACATGGTTCTGAAACAAATTCCAAGACCAAGTATATATAAAAATGACGGAGTCAGTTGTGGCTCCGCCTGACTTTAGAGGACCCTCAGCTTCTCTGTAACTGGATGGCCACAGCTCTTGCGACAAGCTCAAAGCACGGCTGCCTCTACCTATAGGTGAAATGCAACAAGAGAATGCACGTTACCTTTACCTAATCACTGACCATCTTTAAACAGGATACTCTGATCTGCCATGAGCATCACAGCCTACAAGACAGCACTTGCTGCAGATAATGGCATCTTGGGAATGAGGAACCTATTATTTGCATGCTTGCTAAGAACTAAACAAACCTGAAAGAAAAGGCTGGAGGCAAATAGTGGGCATTTGTTTACTAATATATAAATCATCTTGGTTTTTGAACTTCAGACAGATTCTGTGCTTGTGTGATCTGTGTTGGGGGTATTTAATTTTCTTTGCCTTGGGTGTACAAGAGCAGCCCATTAACTGAGGCCAACAGTCTGATTTCCAGGAAAGCTCATCATCTGTGGCTTAACAGGTAGTTCTATCATAAGATCTTGTATTCATTGGTAACTTAAATTCCAATTCCTGTTTATCATTTCAATTATGTTTATATTTATGTTTCCTTATATTTCTAATGTGTAATATATTGTTTTCAAATATTTCAAATCACAGGTATGTGTAGTTAATCTAGCATTTTATTGGATTCCTCTAGTGTGTATGGTATAACTTTCAGTACCTATTAGGAGATCTTAACAAGCAGAAAATCTAATTACTGAAGACATTCACCATCTAATTTCAAAGTAAGAATCATCACTAGTTTTTGTGATAGAAACGTGTTATTGTGACTTATTGCTGGGAACACACCTGCAGTCTTGTTAGTTACACTTCTCAATAATCATTCGCACATATTTATTGGGTACTTTCAATAGCGTCTGATGCCAGATGAGGACATTTACACAGCAGGAGTAGAATCAAGGACCATGTTTTGTGGGCCAGGAGCCTTGACTTGTGTTGCACCCCATCCCAGGGTAAACTGCCATCAGCAGGTTCAGTGTTCTCAGAATAGCTGGTGTTCCTTTCATATCATCCAGTTTGTAGAACACTGGCCTTCACATACACACACACACGCTATTGTTTGTTTGTTTGTACAGGTTAGTATGCACCACATTTACTTTTATGTGTGTCAGTATTTGCCTTAGAGGCAGAATGGCCATGCCTCTCTATTGCAAATACTCACATGTCTCTGTCTTCGGGAAAGTTACCAGATGCTGCCCACTAAGATTACCCATTGGCTGGGTTTTAGCCTCATTGAAGGAGAGAGAGAGAGAGAGAGTTGAGACAGAGCACAGCTTCTGGACCCGCGTGTTTCCTGAGTTCATATGAGCTGGGTGAGGCTGCCTACGTCACTTTACCTCTCTGAGCCTTAGGGGTTCTTCCTTTCCAGCTGTAACTCATCCTAAAACGTGACTTTTCGACCCAAATACCAGTAAGACAGATCTAATTTAGGTGATGTAGGATTATTAAAGGATAGAACTGACAGGTGAAAAAGAATCAAGGCATCTAATGGTCATGCGGTACTTTGGAAAACTTAAGATAATTGAAATAGGGAGATTTCCTGGAATCGTCAGGATGGTATATTTCTCCACACACAGAAAGATTGATTTTATATTTTCCTAGAAGCATAAATAGGAATATAGGAATATAACTAACAAGAAAAATAAATTGAGGAAACCAAGGGTAAAAAGTCTAGGAGACCATGGGGAAAGTATCTAGGGAATGAGAAAAGTAAGAGATTAGTCCATACTGAATATTATCACTGAGTGCCCATTATTTGGATCGAATAACTACTGTTGCATTATTGAGGAAGGGCTGATGGAGATGAATAGTTTGCTGTATTTCTTGCTTTTTTACCTGACTTCCTTGATAGGCTGTCTTTTGAGTCAGGTACTTTCTTAAAGCTTAGAAAATTCAGAGTCATAAGGCAATAAAATAGGATGGACCTAGAGATTATCATACTAAGTGAAGTAAGTCAAAGAAAGACAAATATAATATGATATCACTTATATGTGGGATCTAAAAAAATGATACAGACAAATGAACTTAGAAAACAGAAATGGACTCACAGATATAGAAAACAAACTTACGATTACCAAAGGGGAAAGGTGGGGGGGGGAGGGGTAAGTTAGGAGTTTGGAATTAACATATACACAGTACTATATATAAAATAGATACGCAACAAGGACCTACTGTATAGCACAGGGAACTATATTCAACATCTTGTGATAACCTGTAATGGAAAAGAATCTGAAAAAGCATATATATATGTGTGTGTGTATGTGTGTGTGTGTGTATACACACATGTATGTACAAATATGTGTGCATACGTGTATGTAGTGCACACATATATGTGTATGTACATACATACACATATATGTTATATGTATGTATACGTATGCACATATTTATATATACACACACAACTGAATCACTTTGCTATACACCTGAAGCATTGTAAATCAACTATACCTCAAAACAGGTAACTATTCTGGGGCTTCCCTGGTGGCGCGGTGGTTGAGAGTCCGCCTGCCGATGCAGGGGACACGGGTTCGTGCCCTGGTCCAGGAAGATCCCACATGCTGCGGAGTGGCTGGGCCCGTGAGCCATGGCCGCCGAACCTGCGCATCCAGAGCTTGTGCTCCGCAACGGGAGAGGCCACAACAGTGAGAGGCCCGCGTACCACATAAAAAAACAAAAACAAACCTATTCTCTATAAATCAGCTGACCATGACAGCATTATACTATTTATAAAACAATATCATTATTTATTAGGATGCAACCTTTCCTGGAAAACCATTCCTAACAAAATATTGCAGTTCAGGTATAAATCTCAACATACAATTCTGTTGCAGTGAATTTATTTCCTTTTCCTCCTATTCTTCAAGTAAAAGGAATTTATTTTGCATTTTTAAAGCTACACAGCAGGTGCAAAGTGTGCCCAGTATATTAATTAAGTAGCTAACGCAATCACCATGTTTGTATTTAAATAGAAGCAGCATTCGCCTTGTTTCCAGCCATCTTGAGAAAAAGTGGTTAGCTTTTGTGCATTACAAAAATGTTCTTATTTTCTTAGGCATCTTTAAAGCCACTATTTACTGAATACCTGTTTGGTGCACTGTCTCAGGTACGTCATATTTGATGCCCACTGCCTCCTAGGAAGTAAGTACTATTATCCCTGTTTCTTCAGGTAAGCAAACTGAGACTCAGGGAGTTAATTCACTCATGGTCCAACAGGAAGTGGCAAAGCCAAGATTCAAACTCAGATCTCTGTCACCAAATTCTATGATCTTTCCATGGATTTCATATTTTTTAAAAAAAATTTTTTTCATTTACAAAGGAAGCAGGAACAAAAATACTAAGGTACCCTGAAATGAAACATGCTGGCAGGACGCAGAGGTTTGTGCCTGTTTTGGTGGTGAACCAAAGTGAACCTAACAACCCATAGCTATGATAGCATCTCCAGAAGTGGAGCCTAGACCCGTAGCTGGAGGAGTTGCAGGGGAAAGGGTCAGTTTAGATAACCTCCCTAAGGGATGTGAAGTTATTTTTCAGAGAAGTTTTAACTAAGATTGATCTGGAACTCCGAGGAGTCCTCTGGACTGGTTTAGAGCTCTCAGGGGTACTCAGAGCTGACTCAGTGTAACATGGGGCATTCTGAGCTTTTTTTTAGTGAACATCATTACAGACTGCAAGGGGCAAGAGTGGCCCCTGCAAGGCCTTTGCTGTCTTGGTTAAATCCTTACTCATTCATTGGTTTGTTTAGTCATTTGCGAGTATAAGTTTGTCAGACACTGGTACAGTGTGATATAAATATGTCCCCCGCCTTCAGGTAGAGGAGACAGGGCAATCAGATAATTACAATGCATTGCGATCATTGCTGTACTTGAGATGCTTCTATGTCTTTAAAGTTCCAGCCAAACTGGTCCTAGGAAGACCAAAGTCTGCCTTATTATTGGAGTGAAATGTAGAATCTCAGAGACCAGCCGTTGGCCCTTAACCATAGGCAGAATTTGGTTTTGGTAACCATGACATGACATCATAGGAAATGCAGTGCCCTATGTTCTCTGACTTGTAAATCCCAGTTTTTTTGAGCTATAGCTCTAACATTACCCTCTCTGTGGAACATTTCCTTTCTTCCCACTCATTCTCAATCCCTTGATTGATATACCAACTAGCTGTGTTTTCCAAACTTCATTCATTTATCTTTCTTGACTTTTTCCCATAGGCCCATTCTTATACTAATACTAACACTAATATGGTCAGATTCCTAAAGACCCAGATTCACACAGAGCCAGCTAATCATGAAAAAGACAGAGCCTCAAAACACATTCATTTCCCATTGAGGAGAGGATCACCTTATTTAAGACTACTTAAAATTCTGTGAACCACGCAGTTTGTACTAAAGGGCTATTCCTGGGTTGCCCCTGGGGTCCACGGAAAATAGACATTCCTGTTCTTTTAGGGCTGTCACAGTTCTGAGTTTGGAGAAAAGACACTTTGGTATGATTCACATGATTTTTAAAAAAATACAAATTAGGGAAAG
>NW_006769677.1:2790436-2809859 GCF_000442215.2 Lipotes vexillifer
AGGGAAAGAAGCTATGCTTATCATATTTCTTAAAAGAAGTTAGTTTGTTGTCAGGCATTCCTATCTTATCGTCCTATTCATAGACAGTATTATTTGCAAATTTAGCTTGACAACATAACGTTTATTTAAATACAGTTATAGACCAACCACTTTTGCTTAGTCAGAGGGAGTATGTTTTCCAGATGAAGCCATTTGAAAGACATCAAATAAACGGTAGTCATTTGTTCTTTCAGTGGTTATTTATACTTAGATATTTTAAGAAATTAGAAAAATATACGAACATGCTGCTAAACTTTCTGGACATATGTCTGTTTATTTTGTCTTTACAACATTTAAATTTCTAAGATAGTAGGAATGAAAGCCACCTGTGCAGGGGGATGAATATATAGATATTGTATATATCTATATCACATCTCTATCTACCTATCTATCTACCTACCTACCTATCTTAGCTGGAAACTCGTTTGAGATTTAGAATGTGGCTGTATACAAAACTGCAGCGCTGGTCCCTCCCAGGAGGTTGAGATCTATGGGTTAATATGAATAGGATTTTTGGCTTTGGGGCTATAGGATGAGTAATTTTTACTGCAGGCCCTGGTAGAGGTCAGGGGCAGAAAAAGATAGCGCAGGATGGCATGAAGTGTCTTTCCACTCCCTACCCCAACCCTGGCAGGTTAAGGGGTTGCTTTTAGGATCAGAATGAGAGAACTGTAAGACTGAAGGCAGTTCGTTCTCATTATATTTATTTTAAATGTCCCAGACACAAATTAGATATCTTTCCTCTTTGCTAATATGGTGTTATCTGCCTGAAAAGATGACATCATTTGATCCATGGTTTGAGAATTTTGTTATTATAACCCTCAACTTCAGTTATTCATATTTATGGCTGAATAAAAATGTTTTGGGGGACATTTTAAGAGCATCCTTTTTTAGAGTGATTCTTGCCCTTTGAGTGCATTGCAGAAGTTATCCTTTCTTCTCCTAGTAGAACCGCATATAATGCTCTTGTTACTGGTACCTATCAAATGAGCTTTTAAGAATGTTTATGCATATGTGTTGTTTGTTATAACCTAAATTGTATTCATAAATTTTATTTTCTAGTATTATTTCAAAAATATGCACACTGACTATAAAAAAATTATTGTCATTGCCCAGATATGTGACCTTAAACTACACTTAGGACATCTATGGATAAAACAGAAATGACGATATGCATGATATTAAATTGTTGAGGGTGTCTGAATGGGGAAAAAGACATGAAAGCCTCATACAGTATTCAGTACATGGTAGTTTTACTTTCCTCCACTCACAGTATCACACTAGACTGGAACTTGGGGGGGCTGTGGGGAGGATCAGATACAAGCTTTCTTGGGAGAAATGACTAACCTCTCTGAGGCTCATTTTATTAACTTCTGAAATAAGGCAGCTGGATAATCTCTAAGCCTCCTTTTAACTCATTCTATCTAACATTCTGTGTTTCCCTGTATGTGCTGACGTTGGCACAAGAAAATGGGATATCCGTGATTTTGCATATAGATGTATTTATAATATGATGTTTATTGACTCCAAGCTAGTAGGAGACAACTGATCATATGGCAAAATAATACTAAGTTAAGGAGGCCCTAAAAATCAAAACTGTTTTATTCATTCTTCTTTACGCTATTGAGAAAATAATGGTGATAGAAAATATACGTTTCCCGTCACAAAGCAGAGAAAGCTCAGTGGGAGGCCTGGGTCTTGAATAAAATAAACAGACTAGACTTGAGATTCTTCTCCTTGACATTCCGACGAAAGTAATTCTGAAATGAAAGAGACTTTTTACCGGGACACACCAAGAATTTTTGTTAAGGTTTTTTCCCCCGCAATTTAGCATCCTACTCAGCCAACCTTGAATCCAATTTGAAGCCCTAAAATTCTCACATAATTTAGAAGCATTAATAAAAGAACAGTTAGGAAAGGAGGCTGTACATTTGTTCCGGCTTGCATAGTATTGTGTTGAAAATTACATTCACATGGCGAATTTGCTCTCTCTGTCTATGAAAAACCTTGGGCAGTCCCAGAGGGCATCTTTTCAGCTTCTTGTGCTCCCGCATGCCATTTTGGTCGAAAGTATTTATGTAAAATATATTGCTTTGTTTATCTGATAACACATAACCCTGGAAAGCTAATCAATCTAACTTTGCTCACAGAAATATCAGAATGATTCAGCCGGATGGTTAATTTTGGAAGTCTGGGAGTGTAAACTCACTTCAAAAGACTTTTAAACAGGTTTGACATTCTTTTCCCAGAAGAAAGCCTGTATATATTTGACCTTTGGATTTAAGCCAACCCTGTCCTTCTTTTCTGCAACGTGGTAGAGAATTATGTTCCTAACCCATTTTTGACTCCCTAGCTTTCTTTCCCCCTAGTGTCACAACACAGCACTGAGACGTCAAGTTAAGAGAAGGGTCAGAATAAGGAATTTAGGGAATAGTGGAATCCTTTCGTTAGAAGGGACCGGCTTGATAAAGATACATAAGAAAGCACAAGGGGAAACCCATTCCTCAAGTCTTGGGGAGAGAGGATAATCACGTTGCTGTTTGAATTGAATTAATGTAGTAATGTGAAGGGTACATCCAGAGTCAGGACTTGGCAGTGCCAAAGTTCAAAGCCACTTAATGAGAAACAGAGCTCTTCACCATCTCAAAAAGGATTTCCTAAGCAACCGATTGCATGTGTTGCTGCAAAGAGAATTACATAGACCCAGCCCATGACCTTCAGAAAAGCGTAAGAAGATTTAGAAATAAAATGCTTAGAGTATTGCCAAGTCACTACAGAAATTGTTTGGTAAATCTCTATTAGAAAAACCGTCATCAAGGAAAATAATCGATAAGCTTCTATCCAAAGCCTGTTCCATTCAGTGGAAATTCCACTAATATATAGGACATTTTCTGATTCTCCTGGGAGGTCTTCACTTTGTGTGTCAAAATGGGCCATGGAAGCAAATCGGAGAAATACCAAGCACAGTTGGGCACTGGGGGAGGTATTTTCATTTTGTGTGTGTGTTTGAACTAGATTGTTCTATGAATTTCTTGTAGAATACGAAGTTAGAAGCACTGTCTTGACTGTTCAACTTTTTAGCCTCATTAATAATAATAGAAGGCACATTTATTGAGAATGTATCTTGTGTCAGACACTAAGCTTAGCATGATACGTGGCATCCCCTCAGTTCATTCTTACAACAATCCCATAACATAGATATTATCACCCTCATTTTCTGAGAGAGGAAATGGGTGTGAAACGGTTAAGTAAATATCCTGAAATCCCAGGGCTACTAAGTGCTTTAGCAGAGTCAGGATTTGAACCCTTGTCTGTAGACCTAGGAAGCCAGGGCTCCTGCTCTGCACATGTACTGCTCCACACTATATAATAAGCACTCTATAACACTTGGAAAAAGAAATAATTTATGATTATCTTGAGACAGTTCTATTCATTCTATTTTGTATGTGGTTCTGATTTGCAGATAAATTTATAATGCTGGATCCGATATTTAGCTATAGTCATAGGTTTATAGTTATTTAGCACATGTATCCATTAGATTCTAAATTAGTGAATTCTGCTGTTTGTTCAAAATGCCTTAGTTTACTGAATCATAATCAGTCGATTATTTAGCAGTCAGTGCAAAAAAAGGGAATATGTTTTCATTTTGTTTTCTTTCCTGAGCTAGTAATTGATGCATTCACCTTTGCAAATAGAATCGACAGACTAAGAGTATGAGGCATTCTGTGTACAGACTGTCTTCTGTTTCTCAGATTGTAAGCTATTGGTGTGCATATACCAGGTTGGAATAAGCATCAGGTGCCACTCTATGTCTTCTAGATTTCTATTTCATTTTAGTTTATCAAATATAGTCAGACTTAAGAGATTGCCTTTATTGTTCACTGGTTTTTTATTCTTTTCATACATGTAATCCAACAACATGTGTAGTTTTTGAACAAGTAAAACAAAATACTGTGGGAATTTAGCCTGAAGAGTAATGGAGAACTGGTCTTGATGAGACACGACCATTTATCCTCATCATTTTACTGTGTTTCTTTTACCAGCCTCACTTCAGGCAAAAGCAGATACTATCATTAACTTGCCTCTGCTACGCAAATGGAAAAAATACAGTGCCACCTAATGTCATGAACTCAGGAAGTCAGAAATAGGTCTTGGGAATAACCCTGAGTCCTAATAAACAGGGCTGTATGGTCCATTCAAAAATATCATTTAAAATCCAGTTTTCTTAAGATATGAAATCTACTTTTAAAAAAGTCTCATGCTCTACACCGTTTTTTATTTAGAAACGTTAATGTTTCTGATGTTTTAGCTCCCGCTCTTTAAATAACTTGGCTTTCTTTTTTCCTTTTTTGTTAGCTCAGTACTTTCCCAGGGTAAGTGATAAATAAAGCGGGAGTGTTGGTTGCAAATTCCCTTCCTCCCTCTCACCTCTGTCCTACCTCAGATTTATCTGGGGATCAGGGCATCCCACAATGTGCTAGGACACCAGTCAGCATCACATGGAACAGCAAGGGGATTGGGGAACAGTTAGAGCCTGGGAGTCTTCTGAACTTAAAGCTCTCACTTTAAACCTAAGCAAGGGCCTTGAACCGGGGACAAAAGAGCCTAGCACAAGAACTTGAATTTGCAATGCCACATTTTTTATTAAGAACCCATCATGACAAGTGATTAGAGTTCTTGATATCTCATGTATCATTAAAGATATATCGTAGGGCTGATTGGAGAGGAAAATCTTAGGTAACTTCTCAGACTCTTTTTTCCTTCCTTCCCCTCCTCTCTCCATACCTATTGGATAAGAATTCTATTGAACACCTTCTTGAAGGCTTTTAGGTTTAGCTGGCAATCCTCTAGTAGCCATTTATCAAGTAGCAGGGGGAAGCTCAGCCTTTGGCCAGAGAGATTAAAAAATTAGTCACACTTCAATTTATGGAATTTCTTAACTTGACCTTCAGACAAGGAACATTCTAGTCATGCAGACAGAAATGTAAATGAACTACTCTGTGCTGCAGAATATAGGAAGTTAGAACATAGGAGTTCAAGTTGAGGGGACAGAGGTCTGGGAAGGCTTTTTGGAAGTGATGACATTTGGTTGGACCTAAAGTTTGTATTAGATTTCAGTAGACCAGAGCATGTGAGAGTATTCAATTCAAAGGAAACTGCAGAAGAAAATGTTCAGCTGGGTTAAAGTCCATGTTTATTTTCAGTAAATTTTAAACGGTCCAAGGTTTTGTGTGTGTGTGTGTGTGTGTGTGTGTGTGTGTGCGTGTGTGTGTGTCTGTCTGTCTGTCTCTCTGTCTGTAGACAGGTGTAGTATGAGGAGACGAAATTAGAGAAGTATAATGGGTCCAAGTCATAAAGGATTAGTGGACATGCATTAATGTATTTGGATTTGACTCTGCCTCTGATTAGATCTATTGGAAGTCCTCGCGTAGACAAGTCATACAATCTACTCTGTGCTTTAGGAAGGTACCTGGTAATGGTGTGGGATGTAGATTGAAGGGGATGAGGTTAGAGGCAAGCAGATCAGATAGGAATCCTCACAATATTCTAGGTGAGAGATTTCGATGGCATACAATAGGTGGAAATTAGGATTCACTGTGAAGCTGGGACCAAATTTGGAAACTTGATTGAAGTGAGCTATGAGGATGAAAGGGGCATCAAAGATGATGGCGCTTCTGAACTGTGAGGCTTTCAGATGATCTGGAGAACACGGAAAGGGTTCAGTTTTGGACTTGTTGGATTTCAAATGCTGTCAGCTGCAGGTGGAAATGTATCAGACCAAAAAGGAGAATTGAGAGCTGGGAATAGAGATTGGGGAGTTAGTAGCAAGAAGTAATGGCTAGAGATGACAGATCAAGTGACACTACCTGCAGAAAATATGGAAGGACTGGAAGAGAATTGTGGAGAAATGCCTTATTTAAAGGGGTTGTTAGAAGAACTTGAAAGAAAGAAGAGGACTGATTAGAGGCAGAGGAGGTAAGCCTCTATAGCATCACATCAGATGTAGCAAGGGAAGAGAAAGTTTCAAGGACAAGGGTGAATAACTATTACTAGCCATGGAACTATGCTTGGGGAGTTTACAATCTACGTGGATCAAACTGAGTTAAATTTATTCACGTGGTGCTTTTGAGTCACAGGGAATTCCTCGGATTGCTTAATTTCCTTCCTTATCATACTGTTAACTGGCTGGTTATTCTTCCATCTCAACTCAGTTGAGACTCAGTTAAGAGTCTAACTCTTCAGCCACTGCTGCTGAATAGGATCTTGTTCTTTTTTCTCTGAAACCCCATAGTCGATATAGTTCTCTTTTCACATGTGTATGTATTATTTCCCTAAACAGATTGCATGATTTTTTGGGGAAAAGACTGTATTCTAAGTGCATTCATTTCTGCCTCAAAATCTAGCAAAATGCTTTGCACGAGGAAGGTACTCAAAACCTTTTTTTTTCTTTTTTTCTTTTTTTTCTCTTGCGTTATGCGGGCCTCTCACTGTTGTGGCCTCTCCCATTTGCGGAGCACAGGCTCCGGACGCGCAGGCTCAGCGGCCATGGCTCACGGGCCCAGCCGCTCCGCGGCATGTGGGATCTTCCCGAAACGGGGCACGAACCCGCGTCTCCTGCATCGGCAGGCGGACTCTCAAGCACTGCGCCACCAGGGAAGCCCTCAAAACCTTTTTTTTTAAGGAAAAGCTATGATGTGAAATTTGGTAATATGTGTTAGGTGTCCTAAAATGTGACACATTAATACCTCTTCTGGGATGATATTCTATAAAAATAATCTGACATGTGAAAATGTCATATGCACAAACATGCTTGCCAGCGTTCTATTCAAAACAGTTCAGAGGTTTAGTGTTGTAATAATAGAATGTTTGTGTGAACTGTATAAATATTTCATTCAATGGACTCATACAATTTTTTAAAATTATGAAGACTATTTACCAACTTAGAAATGTGATTATTATTTTTTAAAAAAGCAGGGTGCAGGGCTTCGCTGGTGGCGCAGTGGTTGAGAGTCCGCCTGCCGATTCAGGGGACACGGGTTCGTGCCCCGGTCCGGGAAGATCCCACTTGCCGCGGAGCGGCTGGGCCCGTGAGCCATGGCTGCTGGGCCTGCGCATCCGGAGCCTGTGCTCCGCAACGGGAGACGCCACAACAGTGAGAGGCCCGCGTACCGAAAAAAACCCAAAAAAACAGGGTGCAAAAATATTTGTGCACTATGGTTTCAAATGTATAAAATGTACGTCTGGAAAATATTAGAAGAGAATAGATTAAAGTGGTAAGTTTTAAGACAGCGGTAGAGCTGCAAGTGGTTTCTTTACTTTTAAAAGTTGCCTTAAAAGTGTAGTATTGTTAGAAATCACCTTACATAAAAGCAATGTTTTGTTTCCTATGAAGGACCTAATGCTGTGCAGAGAACTTGAAAGGTGTCCTCTTTAAATATACAAGTCATTACCAGGCCGTCAGAATCCATTCACATACGGTGGTGACCATCACCATTGATGAATTTGTTTCAGCTCATAAGGGGGCCATCTTGTCCTTTAACTGTTGGCAGTGCTAAGGTTAAAAGAGAAAGGAAAAGTGAGGAGAGTTAAGAGTGTGAAAATCCAGGAAGAGGGGAGGGAGCGAATGAGTGGGCTGTGAAAGAAATAAGAAGAGACAAGAAAAGACCAAGCGCAGAGAAGAAAGATTGTTAGCTGTGTGCCTGCCTCTCTCTGATGTTCTTTCCCTTCACCTTTTTTTCTCTTCCCTGCTGCTCAGGGGAGCCTTTCAAACAGAAGCACTGTATTTTCAAAGGCCGTGACTATTTTTGATCTTGCCAATATTCTGAGCTGGTCTTGGCAAGAAAGAGACCTACTCTCTGGAATCACAAGTGGGAGCTTCAGCATCACAGGCAAAGACAAGTACAAAATAATGGGGTAAATAGAATACTGGTAGTAGAAGGGAAAGTGAGAGTGTAGACTCATCAAGAAACTACAGGATGCTTTCTCCGGGTACCTTTTAGCTCTGAGTTTGAAAAGGCTGGTGAAGATGAGCTGGTTCTATATCTCTGCTACCTAGACCTGCCTACAAATTCCAGAACAAGTGATTCTTTTTTTTTTTTCCCCCCAAGCGTATGAGAAGTTTAAGCAGCTTTCATTTTCTAAGGGTAGAAAAGACAGTATTTGAAACAAAAATTCAGAGTTGCAATTCTTCAATTCATCAGTCACCCTCAGTACTAGCAGATATTTCAAGTTTAGGTTGGATAGCAAGGTCATATTTATATGTATTAGTAAAGTCCAATTAAGTATTTACATCTGCCCATGGTAGTAGTTTCCATCTGCATGATCATTGAGTTGAGGTATAAAAAGGAAAACCGGATAAATAAGCTTTGCAAATTTTTTAAAATTTATTTTTTAAATTGAAATATAGTTGGTTTACAATGTTTTGTTAGTTTCAAGTATACAGAAAAGTGATTCAGTTATGTGTATATATATATATATTTTTTTTTTATACACATACATATTCTTTTTCAGATTCTTTTTCCTTCTAGATTATTATAAGATATTGGGTATTGTTCCCTGTGTGCAAAGTTTTTTAAAAATAACATCATTAAGTCTGTGATGAAGCCAATTAGAAGTTCAAGACCTCTGAGGCTGTTTTCTCATCTCTAAAGTGGGGATAATAATAGGAATTATTTCAGCTGGTTGTTTGATTAAATGAGACCATGTGTGTACAGAGCTTGAAAGTTATTTAAAGGGTTTGGTTATAGACAAAGATTTGGTAATTTCTGATACTGGGGGAGAAGGTATATAACAAATGATTCTTGATTCCAAAACCACACACATTGGACAACTGCTTCCGGAGGGTGTGTTACATCTGCTTATGAATCGGTCCTGGATGGTTCAGAGTTGCAGACTTTCTCCTTTGGGCTATTGAAGAAGGCAACCCATGTTTCTTGACATTAGGCAGGCCCAGTAGGGTGCCCTAGCACAGACATTAATGTGTATTTTATTGGGTTGGCCAAAAAGTGCCTTTGGTTTTTAAATAAAAATAAAAGACACATTTTTTATTTCCACCAAGAACTTTATTGAACAACGTATTCACCCTTTTGTTTCACTACGTTCTGCCATTTTTCAGGTGACTTCATAATTCCATCTTCCCAAAACTTTTTATCTTTTTGAGCAAAGAACTGGCCCAGGTGCCTTTTACAGTCTTCCAGGGAATTGAAATTTTTTCCACTAAGAAAATTTTGTTAAGACCTAAATAAACAGAAATCCGAAGCTACAATGTCTGGTGAATATGGAGGATGAATCAGAACTTCCCAGCCAAACTGTAACAGTTTTTGTCTGGTCATCAAAGAAACAGGAGGTCTTACGTTATCCTGATGCAAGACTGCATTTTCTGTTGACTAATTTTGGATGCTTTTTGTCGAGTGCTGCTTGCAGTTGGCCTAATTGGGAGCAGTACTTGTTGGAAATAATCGTTTGATTTTCTGGAAGGAGCTCGTAATAGAGGACTCCCTTCCAATCCCACCATATATGCAGCATCACCTTCTTTGGATGAAGACTGACCTTTGGTGTGGTTGGTGATGGTTCATTTCTCTTGCCCCATGATCTCTTCTGTTCCACATTATTGTACAGTATCCACTTTTCATCACCTGTCACAGTTTGTTTTAAAAATGGAACATTTTCATTACGTTCAAGTAGAGAATCGCATGCGGAAAGACTGTCAAGAAGGTTTTTCCGCTTTACTTACAGTGAACCCAAATATCAAAGCGATTAACATAACCAAGCTGGTGCAAATGATTTTCAACACTTGATTTGGATATTTTGAGTATGTCGGCTATCTCCCAAGTGGTATACCGTTGATTGTTCTCAGTGAATGTCTCGATTTGATCGCTATCAACTTCATCTGGTCTACGTGACCATTGAGCATCGTCCGGCGAGAAATCTCCAGCAGGAAATTCGCAAACCACTTTTGACACGTTCGATCAGTCACAGCACCTTCTCCGTACACGGCACAAATCTTTCTTTGCGTTTCAGTTGCATTTTACCTTTCTTGAAATAATAAAGCATAATATGCTGGAAATGTTGCTTTTTTCTTCCATCTTGACTATTAAAATGGCTACACAAAAATTCACCAATTTTGATGTCTTTTTTTAAATGCATGCTGATATGACAGCTGTCACACACAGTCTAACAAAATTGTCTTGAATGAAGTTAAAGACAACTAAGTGCTACTGGAGCCATCTTATGGGAAAAAACTAACAAACCTTTTGGCCGACCCAATACCTTTTCACTCATTTTAATTCTTCTATAAAGGACAGTGAAACTTAAAGAGATATCAGTGTGAAGGGGTGCTTATTTTTTATGACAGCAAATCAAAAACCTCTTGATTCAGGTTTTAAGACTGGATCTGAAAGGCATTGAGCCAAGATTTTCTACTTTTTTATTATTTTTTTATGCATTCAGTACATCTTTATTAAGAACCTATTAGGTTGAATCACATGAGATTGTCAGTGGTCTAACATGGGTAATTTTATTTTTTATTTTTTTAAATTGGAGTATAGTTGATTTACAGTGTTGTGTTCGTTTCAGGTGTACAGCACAGTGATTCCGTTATACATACATACATATCTCTTTTTTTTCAGATTCTTTTCCCTTTTAGGTTATTACAAAATATTAAGTATAGTTCCCTGGGCTGAGCCAAGATTTTTTAATATGGCATTCTTAGAGTATAATATATATTATATAACACAACATACAATAATGAAATAGTAAATAGGTACAACCTTCTTATGTGCTTGCGTTGCTGGTAAATTGATTAATGGGTTTCTAGAGAAAAATGCCTTTCTCAGGCCTGTCATTAGCCAAATTATTGATCTGCACAGCTGGTTTGAAAGGGAAAAAGCAGCATCTCTGAGATAGACTAGGACTCCTCCCTGGCTCCAGGATCTTGACAGTCCTCTTGAAAAGCATTTTCTCTGGCCTGCCTCTTAAGGTCAAGTTTTTTCACTGCACTTAGCAGAAAGGGCAGAGTTGTGTTCTCCTGAAATCTCTGAGCGTCACACCTAAAGCCTCACAAGTAAAACTGTCTGCTTTTTATCTGGTCATAAAGCAGAAAACGTAAATCATTTTCTCTATAAAAGAATTAATTGTAGTTATTCTCTGCAGAGTCTGGAGGGAGAAAGCACGCCTTTAAATAAATAAATTGGGTCATTATTTATTAAGGTAAGAGTGGGAAGTGATGTGGCAGGGTTTTCCTGGGAATAAAGAAGGGGTGTTGCAGGAGAGCAGGAGAGTGTGCTGAGCACACCGTCAGGATCTGCAGAGAATCCTGGGAAGGAAACAAGCAGCGCCTAAAGATCGTGGCACAAACTGTGGGCCACATCTTTCCCGTGTCATCTCTATAGCCATCCTGTCCTCACACGGCAGGAGGTGAGGTGGCGTCAACACTGTCACCTGACAACAACTGTACTGTCAGAAGATGCTGTGGATTGTCCTATAACAAGACGTGGTGCTGTGGCATTTCCAGTAAAACCAAGAACTTGGCAAGATACTGCCTTTGTGAGTTATCTAAAGTGGTGCGTTTTTGATAACCTTTAGACCTGAGATGTTTATGTTTCTGCTTAAAAGAACGAGAGGGACAGGGGGTGTGAGTCGGGGAAGGAAGGAAGGGAAGGAGGAAGGAAAGAAGGACGGAAAGTAAGAAGGAAAGAAAGGAAGGAGGGATGGCAGTCAACAGAATGGCTACTTTGTAGAGACTAAAACCTTATATTCTTTTTTTTTTTTTTTTTTTTTTTCCCTTTTGCGGTACTCGGGCCTCTCACTGCCGCGGCCTCTCCCGTTGCGGAGCACAGGCTCCAGACACGCAGGCTTAGCGGCCATGGCTCACGGGCCCAGCCGCTCCGCGGCTTGTGGGATCCTCCGGGACCGGGGGCACGAACCCGTGTCCCCTGCATCGGCAGGCAGACTCTCAACCACTGCGCCACCAGGGAAGCCCTAAAACCTTATATTCTTAATAAATGAATGAACGACTTCACTTTGAATCATATTTAGAACAAGAATTTATGATGTTTCCCCTTACAGTGACAACAAAGAGAAAGAACACTTCTCCAGAGTTAGAAGGGAAAAAAACTTGATGGTTTGATCCTTTTTAAGTGTAATATTTAAACAGGACATTTAAATAATCCTGCTATGTAGATTTAGGAAGAGCCTCTGAAATAGCCTCGTCTTAACTTTTGATCCCATTTTATCACTGTCTGTTCAAAACCAGATGTAACTCCCATTCCTTGATTTTTCTGAACATTTCCCCCTTTTTTAAATGTAAGCCCTTTCCTACTTCTCACTTATAGTATCAATTCAGACCTCCTCTTTCCTTTAAATCCAGAGTCTGTTTAAAAGTTAAACGCTCTTTACTAATTCTTTATTTTTAAAAAATTTTTTATTGAAATATAGTTGGATTTACAATGTTGTGTTAGTTTCAGGTGTACAGCGAAGTGAATCAGTTACACATGTACATATATCCACTCTTTTTTAGATTCTTTTCCCATATAGGTCATTACAGAGTATCGAGTAGAGTTCCCTGTACTGTACAGTAGGTCCTTACTAGTTATCCATTTTATATTAGTAGTGTGTATATGTCAATCCCAATCTCCCAGTTTATCCCTCCCCATGCCCCTTCGTCCCCCGGTAACCATTGCAGCAACATGGATGGACCTAGAGATTGTCATAGGACCTAGAGATTGAGTGAAGTCAGTCAGACAGAGAAAGACAGATATCATATGATATCGCTTTTATGTAGAATCTAAAAATATGGTACAAATGAACATATTTACAAAACAGAGTCACAGACGTAGAATACTAATTCTTTTAAACCCATCCTATTTCAGTCCTATAGATTTCTGTTTAGATATCTCCGTCTCTTCTTTATATGCTAATTTATAAATAGGGTGTTGACTATATGTCCCAGTTTTGATAAGGCAGAGTCTTAGTTTACATGTACTATAATTATTAATAGTGCCCCTTTTGTTCGCCAAGTGTCCCAATTTGGAGTATAAATTGTATGGTGACTCTACTTATAAGTTAAGCATGCCTGGAAATGAGCAAAATATTTTTACAAACTTCTTTCTATTCTAATCTTTCAAAAAATTAACCTTGTGAAATTAGACTCACCTCTCATAATTTTCTCGTACCCATTCAAAAACAAAATAAGCACCAAAAAAAAAGTTGAAACCTAACTTTCTAATATCGTTTCAGATCACTTAAACATTTTGGAATGTTTCTAAATCCCTGCAATGCACTTAAAGTTTAGTTAAACACTCCTGGAAGTTGCTTGGGTAGGAGAGTTTATCTTTGTTGTATTTTCCTCCCCAAAACCTGGGCAAGAAGACAAATAATCGTCAGGTTGCAGATGTTTTGGTCATATGGTCCCTTATAATGCCACTCTGTTAATTTTACATTATGCTGCTTTTTGATACTTAAATTTTGCCTTACAAATATTGTGGAATGAGTGTTAACAGAGTTTTAAATTCAGGATTTTAAAAAGAGGATTTTGACAGGCAAGTAAGCCAGAAACCCAGATTTGTTTTACATCAAATAGATTAATCATTCAGAATTGTTTTTAGCCAAGGAAATTGACCTTTAAAAAAAAAAAAACAGGTAAAGAATTAATTTGCGACTCAAATAATTGAAGAAATAAATGATTATTCTATTTGTAAGACCTTTGGGCTTTTTGAGGGCAGCAATTTCTTATATGAGTCTACTAAAGTCTTCAGTTCCTTCTGTTTGTATTTCAAATCCTGAAAAAGAAATATTGATAAAAATCAGGATGATTAATTATCAAGTAGATACTATGCTATGGATGTCAATCTTTATAGCTTTTCAATAGAAATGATCATCAGCTTTGTAATTTGTCTATGAAAAAGACACTAGAAACTATTGGAAAAGAAAGCATTATAGTTGTCTATGTGATGTTGCTTTACAAAGAATTAAGATTATTTCTGTAAATATTCTTCTCTTAAGTCAATAACCTTTGAATCTATTGATCATTAGTTCATTTTAACTGTTATTTAATCAAATGAATTTTAAATTATAAAAGCTCTTGGACTAAAGTCTCAGTAGCAGTGAAATGGAATGTGACCCTTCCTGAACAATGCTAAATGTCTTAATTTTTAATGTTGAAATATGGATTATAGAAACTAAAGGCATAAAGTGTTGTTCTAAGGACTAAATAATTATATATATTTATACAGTATATATTAATTAATGTAATGTAATTATATATATATATTACACAATGCCTGATACATGGAAGGCATTATATAAGTGGCATTTATACAATCATCATTGTTACTTATTTCATACTAAATTGATTAATTCAATATTGTTCAAACTTGGCTTAATGGCAACCTGCAAAGGCCTTAAATGGGTGAAAATTATGGCTTCTTTTTCCTTCAACAAACATTTATGGATTGCTTATACCTACTATGGGATAGTTCCTTAAAAGTTAAAAAAAAAAAAAAGAATAAAACAGTTCTTACATTCAAGAAGCTTAGCTAGTAAACAAAGGAGTACTTTGAAAACTCTGCTCTTATATTCTGCAAAGCCACAGAGCAGCCTTCTGAAATCATTACGGATGCAGTCTTTTCCTAAACTCACTCAGTGGGGTGTAACAGGAGAAAGAAGAGTCAAAGAAATTGATTTACTGCTTAAGAATATATGAATCACACAGGGAGGGGGAAGCGTAAGCTGGGACGAAGTGAGAGAGTGGCATGGGCATATATACACTACCAAATGTAAAACCGTTAGCTAGTGGGAAGCATCCGCATAGCACAGGGAGATCAGCTCAGTGCTTTGTGTCCACCTAGAGGGTGGGATAGGGAGGGTGGGAGGGAGACGCAAGAGGGAGGCGATATGGGGATATATGTATATGTACAGCTGATTCACTTTGTTATACAGCAGAAACTAACACACCGTTGTAAAACAATTATACTCCAATAAAGATGTTAAAAAAAAGAATATATGAATCTTATGAATAAATATTCTGTCAACTCTAGCGGCAGACGTCATGCGTGAGCCTTTCTATTTTCATAGCGATTCAGCAGCAGATCCTAAGGTGACAAATGAGTGACAAGATTACTCAGTTGCAGCAGATAGTAGCAGCTTAATAAATGCTTGTGAATTGATGAGTAGGAAATACTTTATGTACCAGTGTCTCAGGTGATTCATAACTTGGAAGGTAACAACCCATAGGCCCCACTTCTTAATGAGAGTCTTCTGGTCTGTTTTCAGATCACTGCGTGTTTGAGTATAAGTCAAACTTGAGGTTCACTTTCTTTTCTGATGAACAGAATCCCAATCAGAACTGATGTAAGTGGTCATGAATGTCTTAGATAATTTACCTGTGCAAACCATATACCAGAAGAGCAGAAAAATCTATTACATTCCTTAACAGATGTTTTCTATGCAATGTTAAAGTAATTATTGGAAAGGCAAAAATCCGGCTGTTGGATTTCTATGACAGAAAGAGGTATGTACTGTTTTTTTGGAAAAAAAAAAGTTTCATATTCCCTTTAATTTGTAGATGAGGAAATTGAGGCAGTGGAACCGTAAGTAGGTGTATGACCTTGAAAAACAGACTGAGACAAATATAGCTCAGGTTTTCCAACTGTCAAACAAGGGATTTTATAGCCATTCACCTTTGGTTTGCATGCCTGTTTCTCACTCCCAATCCCTCCACCTGCATGATTACAATGGAAAGTGCAGGGGGACGGGCTATTAGGATGAAGAAATAAAAGATGTTGATGACTCACAGCCAAATAGGCTAATTTTGTTCTGAGCAGTGACTGATAGAATGTTCTGAGAGCACAGGGAGAGAAGAGGTCATGATTTTAATGCATTTTCATTTCATCAAATGCTCTTTTGAGGAGACTCTTAAAAGATCAAGTTTTTAAAATATTGAACATGGAAGAAAATGTCTCTTGTAAGTATGATCTCCTATGTTACATGATCCATTTAAGATCAAGTTAACCATGAGATACACAGCAAAGTGATTCAAAGAGGAAATGTTAAGAGTTTAAAGAGACGTAACGTCGCTCAGCCAAAAGTGATTTTCTTATTATTTAATAAATTTCTGAGTTTGGGCAGATCCCATTCTTTTTCATTTTTAGCATCCAATTGTAGTTTCATGTGGATTTGTTTAGGGTTATCCATAGCTTGAAACACACATGAAATGGCAAGAAAGCAGGCTATGTGTTCAGAAAGCTATCCCCTAATCCCAGGTAAAGCGGACCAGCCAACTCTCTACAGAAGTGCTGTGGGACATAATGGTTTGGGGAATCATGTAATGTTGGAGGATAAGATTGACCCCTCTTTATCTGGCCAGTATTTGAATCAGTATTTGGCGAAGACATTGGATGTTTATTAAGTTTGCATTGAATTACAGAATAATTTTTCAAAAATTTGTTTCTGGTGAAAACTAAATATATATGTGTATATCTACAAATGTATGATGGGAGATTTTAGTTAAAAATAAAAAACACCTGCAACTATACAGGCTGTGACTTAGAGAATATGATGATGATGATGATGATGACAACAGTGACAACAAATGCTATGTTTATTAAGTCCCAACTCTATGCACGTTTCTGTCCTTGGCAGTTTATCTACATTCTGCCTTCTTTCAACAGCTTTACAAGGCAGGTACCATAATCTGCATGTAATAGATGGAGAAATCATCCACTTATTCAGGAAGACATTGATTGAATACTTCTTATTTGATCAAAAGCCACAAACCTCAATGTGCCAAAGGTGTATAACAGAGTTATTCTTAGATCCTAAGACTCCCCTTGTTTGTTCTGCACCATTTGTCTTCATGGATTTTTTTTTTTAATTTTTTTCCCCCCATTTATTTATTTATTTATTTTTGGTTGCATTGGGTCTTCATTGCTACGCGGGCTTTCTCTAGTTGTGGAGAGCGGGGGCTACTCTTTGTTGCGGTGCACAGGCTCTAGGCACGTGGGCTTCAGTAGTTGTGGCATACGGGCTCAGTAGTTGTGGCTCACGGGCTCTAGCGCACAGGCTGAGTAGTTGTGGCACACGGGCTTAGTTGCTCTGCGGCACGTGGGATCTTCCCAGACCAGGGATCGAAGCTGCGTCCCCTGCCTTGGCAGGCGTATTCTTATCCACTGCGCCACCAGGGAAGCCCTTCATGGATGTTAAATGTACCTCGCAGTACATGGCACATGCTGACTGTTCAAATAATAGTATTTAATTCCCATGTTTTTTAAGTGCAGCATATAGGGAAATAACAAGGCATTTTAATTAAATGGAAAAACCACTGCTCACCTAAAATACCACATAAACTCTTGAAATCTATGCCAGTAAAACACACTATTTTTGGAGGGGGCAGGAGTGTGGAGAAGAAAGTTAAAGATTCACAGGAAAGTGCAGTGTTGAGCTCACATCAGGAATACTGTGTTCAGTTCTTAGTGCCACTTTTTAAGCGGGACATGGACAGACTCTCCCGAGAATGATGATCAAAGCGGTGAAATATCTGAAAGTCGGGTTCTAAAAGAAACAATTGACAAGAACGTAGAAGGTTTAGGATTCAGGTGTTCACGGATCCCTTCTTTCAGATGTTAAAGGCGTAGCCCTTGGGAGGAGTTGCTTCTAGATCCAGAAAGGCAGAATGAGGGCTCCTGGAGGAAAGCTGAATGAAGGAGATTTCTGCCTAACCTGGGGAGCTTTATGGCAGGCAGAACTGCTCACACACGGGGCGATGGCATGGGCTGCTTAGTGAGGCACGCCTTCTTTCATTCGTTGAATTGTTTCCTTAGGAAACATGTACTGAACCTCTCCAATAAAGAACGTACGGCCTGGAGAGTGATCCATATGGCCAAAGCTGGCTCAACCAGGTAACAAAGGAAGCTCCAAGAATTAATTGAATAGCAACTGGAAAGGTCTGTGCTGCAGAGAACTAAAGAATAAAATCCTGATGATGTGAAGTGAGGCATAGTGAGTCCCTTAATCCCGCCACCTCGGAGCAGAGTGAAGCAAAGCAAAATTAAATAGAGTTAATGTTGAGCAATTTGTGTCTTATTCCAAATGGTATGACCTGCCAGAGGCTTCATGAACACCTGCTAATTGTTCCACTTAGGAAATGGGAGATTCTTGTTGTAATTACATGCATCTTGTAAAATAATTTGTCACTTTGATTTCTCTCTGTTGTGAAATAAAGCCATTCTCATACCCTCCTGTAAACAGGAGTATGCCAGGAATTAAAGGCCTTCTCATTGTGTCTACCTATATTACGTATTCAGCTGGGCATTCATGTCTT
The DNA here is from genome assembly GCF_000442215.2 of Lipotes vexillifer. Taxonomy (NCBI): domain Eukaryota; kingdom Metazoa; phylum Chordata; class Mammalia; order Artiodactyla; family Lipotidae; genus Lipotes; species Lipotes vexillifer. Next base: position 2,808,792 of record NW_006769677.1, read on the forward strand.
ACCCTTTCAAATCCTGTGTCCTGGAAGCTGAGAGCTTTCCAGTAGGTGTTTTTATAACAGTCACAAATCTATCAATTCATTGTTCAAATTCTGGTAACTATAATATCCATAGAAGTTTTTTACCCTGAGCACCAATTTTTCATTCAAACATCTCAATAAAAGGTTGAGGATAAAAAAGAACAACTTCCAAGAAATAACCTCCCCAAATGCTGAACCAAGAAGTCACTTAATACAGCAGTTAGGCTCATGTCTAAATTTATATATATATATTTTTTCCTCATTGGTTATACTCAGTTGATAAAAATATTAGTGTTGTTTTTGGACAGACTCATAAATATCTTTAGGTTTTACTTAGACAGCAATGGTCTACATTTACCCAACAGGGTTGGAGGCCATTCGTACAGCAGTTAAGGGTGTGAGATTCAGAGCCAGATAATTCTTGCGTCTTCACTTATGGGTCATGTGATCTTGGCAAAGTTAGCAAGTCTGGGTTTCCTTCTCTGAAAAATGGTGATAATAATAATACTTGCCTTGTAGAATTGTAGTGAAGATGATTAAATTATCTAAGATGGTACATGGGAACGGTTTAGGACAGTCCTTGGTGCATAGTAAGCGTGAAGTCTAAGCCAGCAGTCCTCAAATTGTGCTGAGTTTCAGAATCACCTGAAATGGGTTTCTAAAAATACACACCTCTCCATGAGAGTCTTTAATTAGGTGGTTTGGAGATGAGGCTCAGATAATCATATTTTGAAGCATTTCTCCAGGAAATTCTGATGCATCCCAGAATTTGAAAATCACTTGTTGATGATTTTGAATTTTTCCTCCTTCCGAACTTAGCCCTGTTCCAGCAAGTTTACTCGGCCTGCTTAAGATGTAAAGAAAGGAAAAGGAAATTAGGTTTTCCATGTGAAAGCACTCGTTACTATGGATACATATTTAGCCCCTCTTTTTCAACCAAACCCTCTTCTGGCCCCTTGTTGCTCTCATGCTATTCTCAGCCCTGACCACACCAGGAAATCCATGTTGTCAGTATGCTTTTTTTTTTTTTTTTTTTTTTTTTTTTTTTTT
>NW_006769677.1:2809962-2821373 GCF_000442215.2 Lipotes vexillifer
TCCCACTGCCGTGGCCTCTCCCGTTGCGGAGCACAGGCTCCGGACGCGCAGGCTCAGCGGCCATGGCTCACGGGCCCAGCCGCTCCGCGGCACGCGGGATCCTCCCGGACCGGGGCACGAACCCGTGTCCGCCGCATCGCAGCAGGCGGACTCCCAACCACTGCGCCACCAGGGAAGGCCTGTCAGTATGCTTTGAATATCCAGAGCAGTGACATCAAAAAACTTCAGATACCATGGTGAGGAGTAAAGCAAATGCCAGCATCAGTTTTCCAGTGTAATGAAGATAAAACACAACTTTTAAATATTGAGGAAACACCACAATCTACTGTCTTATTTACATGTTGCCATGATTTTCAGATTAAAAATAGTTCTCTTAGGGGACTTCCCTGTTGGTTCAGTGGTTAAGACTCTGTGCTTCCACTGCAGGGGGTGCAGTTTCCATCCCTTGTTGGGAATTAAGATCCTACATGCCGCACAGCGCGGGCAAAAAAATAAATAGTTCTCTTAATTAAAAACCACTTAAAGTAATAGACTTACAAGGTTTGAGGAATTCTATATTCAATTACAAATGGAGCATGATCCATTTTTTCTATAGTTTCTATCTTTAAGAAAAAGCACAGTGCAGAATAACATTTTTGATAAGTATCCTATCTTTCTAATTATTGTTTTTTTAAATTGTTGGCATATAGCTGTGTGTGTTTTTGTTTTAAAGGACATTGAGTCAACCCATAGTTAACCGATAGTCGTGTAGAGTCGTTGTAGGTTTTCACTAGTAAAAGTTGTTTTCAGTCTTTTATTTTTATCAGTGTCTAGTTTGTCAGTGATTTGTTGACATGAGTTAGAATTCTACTCCTGCCTAAACCCAATCAGCTATTTTCCCTAACTCAGAAAAATATGAATCACAAAACCAATACGATAATATGGTGTGTAGGTAGCTTATTTTATTACCACTGCCTTCTCTCAATCTGAGAAGTGATGGATACTGTGTATTTCCATCCTGGAGTAAATACCAGAGAGAAATTGAACAAGAGAAGTTAGAAAATGGTATCCACTTGAGTCAGGGAGAATTAACCTAGCCTCTGCCAAAAATATCTTCAGAGAAGCTGAACTTCTAAGTAACTGAAAAACTTAATACTGGAAGAATTTATGTTCATTGTTACTGATACTACTAAAATAAGTGTTATCAGTTTAAGAAAAATTGTGAACATTTACTGCAAGCCAGTAAACAAGATAAGCAAATTCTCTGCCCTCATGGAGCTTATATTTGAGTAGAAGAAAGCATAAATAAGTAAATAAATTAGGGAGTGACAACATAAGACAGGATAAGAGAGACATAGAGAGCTTTAGGGATAGCAAAGGCCCTGAAACCTGGTTGTTTTTTCTTATCCTGATGAGACAAATTAGATGTTGGCCACTCTGAGATGCTGGACTACTACTAGGTAATATATGAAGAGAAACCACAAAGTAGGGCTGGAAGGTGTTTTGGATGGCAGCTGCGTAGGGCCCCCTGCATGTAAATAAGGTTCCCGTTTGAAACTGTGCTCAGGAAAGATGTGAGAAGAAGCAGAGGTGAGGAGGGTTGTGTAAGAATTCTATGAGGCAAAATCTGCAGGAGGGAATTGCCATTGGCCTAATGTATCATTGTGCTCATTTTGTAGTAGCTTCCTCTTGTGACTTATATTCTTATCAGGGGAGCTCATTAGAAAGGCGAATCCCAGACCCCATCCCAGACCTATTGAATCAGGAACTGGGGCCCTGCAATTTGTGTCTAATACGACCACCAGGTCACCAGTGGGAGTGAGGCTCCCACTCTGTGAAGGAACTTGATTCTGTCTTCCCACTTCTTTGCTAAGAACCATTTCATTCAACAGGGCTGTTGACCAGCTCCCAAGGACCGCCTGTTAAGGTAGGGGAGCTCTTGAAGTTATCTGCAGGATCTCTGATCTGATGGGACAGAAACATCTCTTTCTTTTAAACTTTAGTTAATTGGAGTATAGTTGATTTACAATGTTCTGTTAGTTTCTGGTGTACAGCAAAGTGATTCAGTTTAAATATATATAGTACGGTTTGCATTTGCTAATCCCAAACTCCCAATCCATTCCTCCCCCACTCCCTTCCCCCTTTGGTAAACATAAGTTTGTTTTCTATGTCTGTGAGTCTGTTTCTGTTTTGTAGATAAGTTCATTTGTGTCATATTTTAGATTCCACATACAAGTGATATCATATGGTATTTGTCTTTCTCTCTCTGACTTACTTCACTTAGTATGATCATCTCTAGGTCCATCCATGTTGCTGTAAATGGCATTATTTCGTTCTTTTTTATGGCTGAGTAGTATTCCATTGTATATCTACACCACATCTTCTTTATCCATTCCTCTGTCGATGGACATTTAGGTTGTTTCCATGTCTTGGCTATTGTAAATAGTGCTGCTATGAAAACAGGGGTGCATGTATCTTTTTGTTTTATAGTTTTGTCCGGATATATGCCCAGGAGTGGGATTGCTAGATCATATGGCAATTCTATTTTTAATTTTTTAAGGAACCTCCAAACTGTTCTCCATAGTGGCTGTACCAATTTACATTCCCATTGACAGTGCATGAGAGTTCCCTTTTCTCCACACCCTCTGGCGCATTTGTTATTTGTAGACTTTTGAATCACGGCCATTCTGACTGGTGTGAGGTGGGACCTCACTGTAGTTTTGATTTGCAGAGAAAAGTCTCTCTTGCATGGAGCCTTGGTACACCATTTCTTGTTCTCCACCCCACAGCATCACCAAACCTACTCAAATGATAATAAAATTACGTAATTCCATTAAGGGCAGCCTAGAATTTAATAAATAAAGATTTAAAAACTGGCTCACAATCCAGTGATCTAACATGGAAAACACCTGTGTAGGGAGGCGAAGCTGGGTTGAAGTTCACAGGGCTCCTTGGCTCTCAGGCACATCATATGATGCCGAGCAGCCAGATGTGTTGAGAATATGTTAGAGTGTGGCTGTCCTGCCCACCGGCTCCAGCCTCAAATTGCCTAGGTCGAAATCCTAATTTGACAGTAGCACTTGAAAGTTAATACTTTTATCCACTATATCTTACAGGTTAGGAAATGGGGTCTCTATGGCCCTATTTTATCATCTGTAAGACGAGGATAATGTTAATAATAATAGTTAATGTTCATTCAGTGCTTACCAGGTACCAGGCACTGTACTAAACACTTTAAATGTATGTGCCATTTCATCCTCCCAACATCACTCTAAGCTAGGTGCTATTATCATCCCCATTTTGCAGTTGAGGGAACTGAGGCCCAGGAAAATTGAATAACATGCCCCAAAGCATACTACGAAATTAGTGGAAGAGCTGGTATACAGAACCAGGCAGTCTGGCTTAACTACTGTTACACATTAATGTTATAGTGTTCAAATTCTAATTTTAGATCCACCATTATTCAAAGGTAGTACAAACACATCTTAAAGTCAAATATCAATGACTTCTGAATTATCTGCCTGGCGACCCCCTTTTCATTTTTCTGGTTACCACTTCAGTGCTACCCTCTCTGTGAAGCCTTCTCCTGACTCTCCCTTGAGAGTTCGACGTCACATACTTGCACCAATTATGTGCCTCTCTCTGACCAATAAGATGAGAGATCCTGAAGCATAGGGATGGCTTTATTCACGTGTCTATTTCTGGCTCTGGCACATGTTCCCTTCTTTCCCATTGCCACATCTTTGCATTGGTGCATATCACTGAGGGTTATATTTTAAGGTGCAAACAATCCATCAGAATATGACTTGACACACAGGCCTTGTGTGTGCAACAGATGGAACCATTTAGCAGAAAATCTCATCGGCGCTTTGTGAAAGACTCTCCAAAATGTCAACAAATGGTATTCTGAGAATCCGTTGTTGTCACTGGCATTACAGCATCATTTTTCACACTCCAATTATGTTACCCTTCTGCACAGTGGTTATCTTTATGTTTCATATTTCACTTAACTATCTTTAAGAAGAGTTATCTGGGTTTTTCGTTGAATTAGGGTATGAAAACCAACAAACCCACATGTTATTACAAACATCTGAAGACTGCATTCAGATACCCAGATCATGACTGGTGAGGGGGCAGGATGGAATCAGAAGTCAATAATCTCAAATTTGGTAATTTTTGAAATCTCAGCTGTTCATGGAAGTCCCCAAGGCCTTCAAGAGACACTAGCCTTGGAATTACAAATGCACCTGCTCAACCCAGCGCATTTCATTCATAAATATATTTGAAGATGCCGGGAGCAGATTCTGAGAAAACTGTAATCCAGTCCCTAGAAGACCATACTGACCACATCCACCAGCTTCATCCTTTTTGATATTCCTGACAAGGTAGTCTAGTTTTTTGTTCTCTAAATTTATTTTACGTTTTTGCATAAAAGTGTTTATGGAGCATCCACTTTTTCTTTGACTCTGAGTTTTTGTTCAGATTGACTAAACTCATTGAAGTTCACAAGTGATTTAGGAATGGTATATGGAAGTATTCAGGTTCTAAAGATTCTGTGCCAAATAATAAGGAAAACATACTCCCCCCTCAAAAAAAAAAAAAACTGAGTGAAATAAGTTGACTTAATGAACTACATCTCCTCTTCACGTTAATCTGTAATTGTATGTTGATTTCACAATCATTTTATTTGGCCCTTGTAATGATTTCATTATTAGCATTCTTGATTGCCGTATATGTCATTGACATCTATATAATCACTTAGTTAACCTTGGCTTCTATATCACCAGTAACCAGTCAGTTTCTGGAAATATCAGTGCAACTGGTAATTTTATCAAAAGCAATTTTTTCTGAATTAATAATCACTTGGGTAAACTGTTGGCCTCTATAATTCTATAAAAGTGCACTCTGAAATCAATAGATATTTCATTTTTATTAAGCAGTTGAATATCAATGAACATTTAAATGGTTATATGTAGCCCTGGAACTTGTAGTTTATATTATTATGGATATTACTATTATATTATTTTTTGTAATTCCCATATGACCTATGTTCAGACTTTTTGTTATAGGTCAACTTAGAAATGCTATTTAGTCATTAAAAATGGTGGAGAAATTTTTTCTACAAGCTGATGTTCTTGAATTCATGCTTACAGCTATTTTAAAAGAGAAACAAACTTTGAGAATGGAAAAATTGGTGTGTGTGAAAGTTCATGATTTCAGCTAAATTTTTATCATGCTTATACAAAGAAAATATGCTCCTATTTTTAATTTCTATAATGAACTAAGCAGACTTTTTATACGACTTATTTATTAATGTCTAACCAAATTCTGTGTTCATACACAGCACTCAAATAGGAAAAAATTATTCTTATCTCTTAAGCTCTTTGAATGTCCTTAGGTTTTTTCCAATGAAGTGAACGCACTGCTTTGCAGAACTAGCTAAACTTATTCAAGTGGTGTTCCTTTTAGTAAATTACTTTTTTTCCCCCCAACACCCAAATGGCAAGTCTACTTACTTCTCAGTCTCCTAATGCTCCTTAGACTGCAAAAGAAAGTACAGTCTAGTGCACAATCACGCCAGTCTGAATGGATCGTGGCTCACAGGCCAAATATGTTTTTATTGACCATGATGAGCACAAACCAACACTTTTCTTTTTATCGTGCATACCATGTCAAGGAATTCTAGATACTCAGAGAGGTTGTCTCAACAACGGAGACTCAGATCCTGCTTAGAGAGCAAGACTTTCATGTGATGTTTTTTCCGTGAAACTTTTGAATACAAAACCTATAAACCTTTTTCTACATAGAAGGTTTCTAATATACAATTTAAATTGGCCTGAGACCAGTGCAATTACTTGTCTTGCTTGTATGCCAGGTTCATATCTTTCTTTTTTTTTTTTTTGTGGTACGCGGGCCTCTCACTGCCGTGGCCTCTCCCGTTGTGGAGCACAGGCTCTGAACACGCAGGTTCAGCGGCCATGGCTCACGGGCCTAACCGCTCCGTGGCATGTGGGATCTTCCTGGACCGGGGCACGAACCCGTGTCCCCTGCATCAGCGCGCGGACTCAACCACTGCGCCACCAGGGAAGCCCTGAGGTTCATTTCTTGATACAACCATTCTCAACTGCAAAAAGCTTTTGAGTATTTCCCCACTTTTGTTTCTTAATGATGTATAATAACCATGTGCCAAAGGCTACATAGAACTAAGGAGAAATTTAGATAAATTCATATCTCTGGGACCCCGTTACTGGAATATAGTTTTGTAATATGACTGGTGCTCTAGCTTCGTGAAAAGATAAATGTTCCAAAAGGTTTATTTTGAATAAGAGAGTGTCATTAAAGACACACAATCCATTTTTATTTGTATTTATCTATTTTGACCAGTTCTTCAGTCAGAGATCATGATTTGGGGCCACATTTAAAGCTTCACATCTACATTAAAATTCACTCTTCCTCTTTTCTAAAGCTAGTTCAGAACTAACACAATTCCATCTCACAAATGTAGACGGAAAGGCAGTTGAAACAGATTTAGACAATTGAAATTCAAAGGAGCGTTGTTAGGAAAGGAGACAGTTATTTGTTTATCTCACTCAGGCCAAGCCAGTGGCATGGAGGCAGCAACCTTGACCAACCTTCTGCTTTTTCAGAAATTGGTTTGTTTTGGAATTTAACATTAGCAAAAATAATGAAGTGTTAATCATATTATTAAAGCTGATGAGCATCATATTAATAAACTCAAAAAGGAAAAATCATATGATCATCTCAATAGGTGTGGAAAAAGCAATGACTAAATCCAACATCCGTTCCTAATAAAAACTCTCAGAGGGCTTCCCTGGTGGCGCAGTGGTTGAGAGTCCGCCTGCCGATGCAGGGGACACGGGTTCGTGCCCCAGTCTGGGAAGATCCCACATGCCGCGGAGCGGCTGGGCCCGTGAGCCATGGCCGCTGAGCCTGCGCGTCCGGAGCCTGTGCTCCGCAACGGGAGAGGCCACAACAGTGAGAGGCCCGCGTACCGCAGAAACAAAACAAAACAAAACAAAACTCTCAGAAAAACTCGGAATTAAAGGAAAGGTCTTCAACCTAGTAAAGGAAATTCATGAGAAACTTAAAACTAACATCATACTTAACAGTGAAAGACTGAATGCTTTTTCCCTAAGGTCAGGAACAAGGCAAAAATATCTGATTTCACTAATTTTATTTAATGTTATCCTGGAAATTCTAGCCAGCGCAATAAAGGAAGGAAAAGAAAGGCATCCAGATTAGAAAGGCAGAAGGAAAACCCTGTATTCACAGATAACATGATTGTCTATGTTGAAAATCCAATGGAACCTACAAAAGTAAAACTCCTAAAACTAGTAAAGGAATTTTAAAAGTTTGCAGGGTACAAGATCAATATGCAAAAATTAATTGTACTTATATATACTAGCAGTAAATGCAAATTGACATTAGAAAATCAGTACCATCAAAAATTTCAAAAATATCAAATGTACTTTAAAATGTTCAGTTTATTTTATGTTAATGGTGCCTCAAAAACTGGAACAATAGACCTTGAGAGTATGGGAATAATTGTGAAAAGTTATTAGATATAAAACTAACCTATATTTGCTACAAGTGATAAAGTCTAACACTATATCTAACAAACCATTATTCCAAATCTAAAAGTAAGAGCTTCGATTCTGTTCATAGGATCAGCTGGGTATCCAGTACTGTCTTGTACTTTTCAATGAATGCGGTCCACTGGCTTTGGAACTAGAAGTCCATTCTTAAAAGTACTTGTGAAATTTACAGGAGACTTAAGGAGAATCTGTCTCTCTAAGGTGAAAATGGTGCCTGTCACTAATGTTCATTATGATGACCCTGGTAGTCTGATCCCTTGTAAAGTGAAAACGATCTATTCTTGTAGCTTTCAACCTCATGAATAAGCAAATGGAGTGATTCAAAGTGCTGTGTTAATAGGACTTTCCTGTGAGATGAATATGGGTAGAAACAGACTCAGCAAATATGCCCCTTGAAGTGATGCTTTCTGTAAACTTTGCAACAAGGCAGAGGTGTTTTGTATGTTTTAGATATCAAGTAGATGACCTAAAGCCTGAAGGTAAATTCTAAACCATGAATTCTATGCTTAACCTAGACAGAAGATCCTGATTTAAGAAATCAGAAGGAGTGAAAAGGAGCTGCAGAGAGAAGGGCCTAGAAGCAAGAGGGGAAGAGAGGAGATAGGTCATGACCCCATGCATTTGTTTCTTTTCATAAGCTTCCTTTTATATTGATTCATATTTGATGCAGAAGATTTGAGCACTTTCTGAGTTTCTGAAGATGGTAAAAGCACTTTGGTTTTATTTTTGTTATAGATTCTAAAAGATATTTTTGTAGGAAAAATAACAAGGAACCTGTTTTGCAATCACAATACTCAAAATAAGGTCTATTTTTAGCCTTTTAATTATATAAGTAATCTGTGTTCATTTTAGAAAAAAATAGAAGATAAAGATAAGAGAACAAAAACAAAACAAAACAAAAATTCAAATCCGCTCATAATTCCACTATTTGGGGATGTAATTCTCAATACTTTATGGATGTCCTACCAGATGTCCTCTTTATGTGTGTATGTGTGTGTGTGTGGGTGTGTGTGTGTATGATATACAGAGATCAAACTTTAAATATTCTTATGTAACCATTTTTCTATTAACAACAAGTTATCAAACTCTTTTTGTCAGTAAGGATACATCTATACCACCATCTTATTGCCTTCAGTTGCTTCATTCTGTGAATGCACCAAAATAATTTTAACCAATCTCAAAGCTGTTAAGGTTTATTTATTTTTAATTTCCTTTCTGTTTTTCTGAAGGAACAGATTTCCTCTGTAGCATGATTCTAGCAGAAATTGATTAAAAAGCTGTAGTTCTGGATTTTAAATGGCAAAGTGCTTTTGGAGTCATAGCTTTTGAACTGTTCATTTTATAATACTGTTGAACACTGAGCACTGTTTAGCGGTCCTTACATGATATTTATGTGTGTATTCTGTACATGACTGTATTAATCACCATACAGAATTAGGCCTTTTCCACTGGCTGACTTCTTAGGGAACCTCATTCATTTCTTTCAGTTTCTAAACCTACAGATTGATCCTAATTTGTGAAATTTATTTAAAATATAAAGGAACCCCCTATGTTGAGACAACCAGTAAGGTTGAGGTCAAAAGACACCAAACTTTTTTTTTTTTTTTTGCGGCACGCGAGCCTCTCACTGCTGTGGCCTCTCCCATTGCAGAGCACAGGCTCCGGATGCGCAGGCTCAGCGGCCATGGCTCCCGGGCCCAGCTTTGCGGCACGCGAGCCTCTCACCGCTGTGGCCTCTCCCGTTGCGGAGCACAGGCTCTGGACGCGCAGGCCCAGCGGCTATGGCCCACAGGCCCAGCCGCTCCGCGGCATGTGGTATCCCCCCGGACCGGGGCACGAACCCGTGTCCCTTGCATCGGCAGGCGGACTCTCAACCACTGCGCCACCAGGGAAGCCCAACACCAAACTTTTTTTGAAGCTAATGTGAAAATCTCTTAAGACCTTCAGCTGGCTCTCACATAGCATGACATTGTGTGAATATGTGCCTGCTAGGCTGTATTTTGACACCAGCGTATGACTAAATCCAACTGCTGGGACTTTGGCAGCGAGCTATCATAGAAAATATATCCTACTGAGAGGAAGGAGACTAAGGAGGTAGTCTTTATGGTTTGTGAACTTGGGGAGGTCTCTTAGCCTCCCTGGGATTCAGATTGTTCAACTTTAAAATGATGGAGTTGGAGAAGACAGCTCTAAGTTTTCCTCCAGTGCAAATATTCTGTGGTTCTGTGACAGAGAACTCTGGAGCCCAAGCCCTAAGTCAGGGCTGCTGCTACAGACCCAGATACTACAGATCCCTGGCTGCTTGGCCTACATCCTTGGCCACTGACCTCATCTCACGCACTGCTCTTTCTCTCTTATTTGGCCTCTCACTCTGTACTCAGATCTTAACGGTGCCCCTTGGCCTCCTTTATCTTGTACTTTGTTTCCTCATTCCCCAGGTATGTCCTGCCTCTTGCTTATGTTCTGTGAAATCTGCCATGTCCCATTGGGTTAGCCCAACTCTTATTCGGTCCTGGTTACCCTTGGCCTGCACTAGAGCCATGCTGCCTGGGACCATGACATCTAGAGTGGGTAATGAGGGTGAGTTGAGTCTGTTCCAACTCCCTACAGCTGAAAGAAAAGGAGAACTTTAATATCTAGCTGCCTTGTAATTGCTTAAAAAAATATTGGTGCTGACACATGCTATGATATGAACTTGAAAACATTATGCTAAGTGAAACAAGCCAGCCACAAAAGACCGCATATTGTATGATTCCATGTATATGAAATATCCAGAATAGGCCATTACGTAGAGACTGAAAGTAGGTTAGTGGTTGTCAGGGGCTGGAGGAAGGGGAAAATAGGAGTGACTGGTAATTGGTACAAGGTTTCTTCTTTAGGTGATTCAGATATTCTGGAATTAGAGAGTGATGATGGTTGTACAACCTTGCGAATATACTGAAAGCCACTGAATTATATGCTTCAATAGGGTGGATTTTATGGTATGTAAATTGCATCTCAAAAAATATTTGTTTACTAAGTAACACATTCAGGTAATCATTTATTTACACAGTATGAATTGCTTAGACATTTGGGAATATTTCGATAACCGATTTCATGGAGAGGGTTGGGACCATGTAAGTACAGCCAAAAACACATCTGTGTGCTCCCAGAGCCGGAAGTCCTCCCTAGGGAGGAGTTTCCCTTGATCACTGCAGAGAACAGCAGGAACAAATAGCTGCAGACTTTATTCCTGTGTTGTTGAAAATGTAGTTCTTGTCATTAAAACACATTAAAAACACACCTTGACTAAGAAGGTAAACAGGGAAGAAGTGAGATTTTTGCCTGAAGCACTGCCACTTTGGTATCTGTTCCCTCAAAAGCTAAACTGAGCTTTTAAAAAAATGAAAAATCAACAATAACAAAAGCAAGTCGGATTGCACAATCAGAGGGGTATTTTTCCTCCAAAACAGTGATTCAACTTGATATTTCACCGCGTTTAGTAGGAGTTTTAGGTTGAATAAACATCATCTCAATATCTCCAGTTAGCTTTGGAGTCCAACTGTCCACAGGACCCAGTGCCCTAAATATTTGGAGAAATATATTTTCCTATCCAATTCCCCAGGCAGGTTTATACCACATCAACTTACCTGCTGAGAGCCTGTCCTATTTTTAAAGGCCTCCAGGGAAGATGCATCTTCAGAGAGATGGGATGACAGAGCTTTGCCCTGTGTAGCATTCCCAGTGGAGCTAATCAGCCAGGTGTCTGATCTCCACGGCATCTACCTGGCTCCCTCCTCCCCAGCAGGACTGAACCTCTATCGGAAATTTTCGGAA
>NW_006769677.1:2821400-2821622 GCF_000442215.2 Lipotes vexillifer
TGAACCGCTATCGGAAATTTTCGGAAATAATTGTGGACCCAGCACACCTTTGGGGGTTTGTTTTTATTCCGTTTTGATTTTTTTTTTTTCCAGCAGAGAAATTCCTTCTGCTTCCTGAGTGAAGTTCAGCACTAAAATATTAGCCATGATTCCCAGAAGTCCTGGTGGCTCAGAGCCTTACAGCATCACTTCCCAGGTTTTTCCTATTTGCTGCTCAGCAGG
>NW_006769677.1:2821632-2842921 GCF_000442215.2 Lipotes vexillifer
AATGATCCAGGTTCCCTCAAACCAAGGAGTCACTTGTTACTTTCCATCACATGTGGCATCAAAAGTATTTTGATGTGACTCTTCCACCCTACCCTCTCTGTGTCTCCATGGCAGATCTGAAAGATGTCTAGCTTAGTCTTGTCACTTTGCAGAAGGAGAAACCAGGTGAGGTCTAGACTTGTCCAGGGTGATCCAGGAACGTAGTGATTGATGGAGAATCCAGACATTGAGGCTCCACTTAGGTGATTCCATACAATGGCCATGCTGCCATATTGTTAGAGTCCTATCATTCCACTTAGATTCTTGCTCCTTTCACCACAGGAAGAATTATTAATAATGAATAATTATTAAAAATTATTGTTACTACAGCAAATCATGAAGCAGTTTCTACTGCTCAGAAACTAGCAAAAGGCAGGTGCCCACAAAAGAACAACTCCATGCTTTAGTAGTTCATATTATGGGACCCAAATGGGTTTCTTAGGCCTGAGGAAAGAAACTCTCTTGAATAGTGTTGAATAGTGCTTGTTTAATTGGTATTATTTCTTTTACTGAATCTCTTATTGTTTTTGGTTTTGGTTTTGGTTTTGGTTTTGGTTTAATGACCCAGGACTGACTACTGTCTTTAGAGTTGGGTTGCTTAGGATGTTACATTATCACAACCCAGACTGCAGTACAAACTGTCCATTTTCCCTTCTGGATGGTTCCAGAGCCTTTGCTGTTATCCCATGCCACTGAAAGGCACAAACTCACTAGAACGTGGGCCGATACTCCTAAATTGACATTTGTAGATTCGTTTCCTTTATGTGAACAAAGTGTGTTACTAACCAGACACCTCTGGTAGCCAGGGGTCTTGGCTTCCCATGCAAAGAAATCTAACCAGAGACTGTACCCCTCTAGGCAATTTCTAATATTAAAACCAACAAGGGAGTATTATTAAAGGGGTTTTGGTTTTCTCTGGTTGAATTATTTGTGTCATGATTGTTTCAATTTATGGACTAAATGAGCCTTTACTACAGTAAATGTGGGAACAGTCTTTATTTAAAAAAAAATCAGAGATTTGTCTTCTGACACATCACAATATTTCTTCAGCATAGTTTGGTGGAAAGTATTAGCTTCCCCATTCTCTGGATAGGAAAATTGGATCCAAAATGTTGTTTCACATAGACAACTAGCCATGGAGCCTGGCTTCGACTTCAGATCTGCTGATTTCCACTTCTGTTCAGGAAAGGACACTGAGGCTTAAATTAAGAAACCGTATTCTGAAAGGAAAGGTTTGCCATTATTTGGGCAAAGGCTTATTATAGACTTTGGCAATGGGACTGAGTGTCACACTTTCCTTTGGCAACTGTGGGTATTCCAGTCCAATCGGTATGTATTTCCAAGAACTTTCCCCGTGGGCCTATTTTTGGCTTCCATTTGCACAATGTTAAGGGATAATAACATCTACCGAGTTGATGTCTAAAAGTTTGCACAGAGATGTTCCATGCTACACACTCCCTTCTCCTCTATCCTTCTTTTTACGTGTCCTCAAATGCCCTTGCATCTCTGGATGCTCCTGCCACAGACTTATTATTCCACTTCACACTCACCTTCTCTATTCCTGCCTCCATATCAGAATATAATCTAAGCTCCTTCAATTGTGGCCTTGTTATGTGAGCCCAAATGCTGACAATATTTATCTTCACTCTACCATCGGGCACCAGGAATGCTACCCTACAGCTGCCCTTCTCATCTCCACCCCAGGAATGTGGACTCTCCCTGGCTTCCCTCTTACTTGGGTTCCCCAAGCTTATCTGCTTGCTGGCTTGCCATCCTGTTTATGTGTGGTCAGATGTCAGATGCATTTGTGCAGAAGCATAAGCATCTCAGAATAGACAGGGCCTTGGAAATGCATTCATACTCACAAAACTTGGAGGGGAAAAGACGCAGCTGCTGAAGAGCGTGCATTAAGGTGAGCCAAGCTACAAAACGCACCATTCTGCTTGAATTCATTTACAGAGTTACATGTCCACACACTCTTTTCTGTCGTTTTCTAATATGAGGGTTCATATAATGCCAAAAAAGCAGTACAAACTTCCTATTTAAAAAAAACTGTTATTTATTATTGTAAGAGTCTCATTTTCTTAGAAATCTGTACTCCCATCTGAATTATTCTGAAAGGTAAGCTTGCTTTCTTCCCCTGTCATGCACCTGGTAAATATATCCATGGAAATTCATTATGTCAGTCAAGTAGTTAGATGTTTATCTTTGGAATGTGCAAGGATCATTTCCACTAGGTGAGGTCAGAAGGGTAAATTGTTTTAGTCACCAGGGAAAGTGAGGACATTGGCAGTACATTCATTTATCTAACACGTTTTCTTGAGCACTTACTATGTGCCAAATGCTCATCACATGCTCTGATGTTAGTGATACTTTTTCCCCGAACAGTGTACACCCAGCTCTGTAATTTGATCCCTATTTCAATTCTTAATTTACATGTCTCTCTCCTAGACCAGTGATTCTCAACAAGGGGCAGTTTTGACCCCCAGGGGACATTTAGCAATGCCGGGAGACATCTTTATTGCCACAACTGGGGAGGTGCTACTGATATTTAGTGGGTAGAGGCCAGGGATGGTGACAGACATAATTCACAAGACAGCCCTACCACAACAAAAAATGATCAGCCCAAAATGTGACTAAGAAGGGGTTAAGAAACCCTGCCCCAGATTATATGCCTTGAGGGCAGGGACTAGGTCGTGATCATCTTTGTATGTCCACTGCGGCATATGTGGAAGGGCCTCACCAAGTGGTGGCAGTGATAATAAGGTAGACATTTCAGGAATGCAAGGGTGAATAGAACAAAGCCCCTTTCTTCGAGCCTTGCTACTCCTATGTGATTCTGGACCAGCAGAGTTGCAGCCACCTAGGAAGTTGTTAGAAAGGCAGAATCTCAAGCCCAACTCCAGATCTACTGAAGCAGAATCTGCATTTCTTTTTTTTTTTTTTTTTTTTGGCTTTTCCCAAGGCTTTTTTTTTTATTTTTTTTTAACATTTTTTTTTTTTTTTTTTAAAAAAACACAATGTTTTTTTTTTTTTTTTTTTTTTTGGCATTTGCCAAGGCTTTTTATTTTATTTTTTCTTAACATCTTTATTGGAGTATAATTGCTTTACAATGGTGTGTTAGTTTCTGCTGTATAACAAAGTGAATCAGCTATACATATCCACATATCCCCATATATCCTCTCCCTCTTGTGTCTCCCTCCCACCCACCCTGTCCCTAACAGAACCCTCAGGTGATTCATACACACACGAAAGTTGAGAAGTACTGACCCCAAGGTCTTTAGAGTTAAATGGGTGGAGCGGATAGGCTGAAGATGCTCCAAAGCAACGGTCCAAGTTTACCTGGCAGCAAGAGCACAGCAGCACCGCCTGGACTCATCTCTGGAGCACACAGTCTAGGCGGGCAGGGCTGTAGCCCAGAAAACAGCTGGAGTTGGGGACCCCAGAACCGTAGCTGGTAACCCAGGCGAAACAATGCAGAACACACAGAATAGAAGGCAGTGGTGGTGATGAACCAGCAGACACTGTAGCATAAGTGGCAGCGGCGGCGGCTGGGTCAAGGAAAGGGGTGGGACAAGACTCTGGGCAGTCCGCATGGAAGAGGAAGGCTGCCAGGCAGCGCCAAGGGGGCTGACAGTGGGAAAGGACAGGCCACGTGCCAAACCCGGGAGAGGCCAAGGCTCTGAGACTGCAGGGGTGAGAGGCAGCAGCCCAGGCTGGCTACAGGCTGTCATTCCATTGTCTGGGTGGCTGGAGTTCATTAGGGGAATCGAGTTACTCATAATCTTTCTACAATAGCTCATAGTCCTTCCAGGACTTGATAATGTGGTAATTAACATGGGGATTCCAGTAATGCCTTGGATTTGAGTTCTGTCTGTAGCAGGCTGATATGTCTGGAATCTGGATATTGAAAGTTGCTATTCCAACATCCTCCTTATTTCCTCCACAAAGGATAAGGCGGACTAAAAGTCAGAGCAAAGGGGCAAATAGGAACTAGAGGAAGGAAATTTCTGAGGGGTCCGTGTCGCGGCGGCCCTTCTATATTTGCCTGTGGTCAAAAAGCTACCATGGTGTTTGAACATGTGGCATTATTCAAGTTTATGAGCACTGTTAAAGGTCTTTGTTTCATGTGTTTGTTCAGAAGCTACCAGAACCCTTTTTAAGGAGCTGTTGACTTAACCAAGCTGTCTTGGTAAACGACATCTTGTTGTCCCAGGTTCCTGTGACAGCCTAACCATGACCTGGAACGTTTCACTTGCTCTGGGAATGAGCGAGAGGTGTCCACTGCCCAGATTTGGCTGGGTGAAGAGCCACGTCCCTTAGTAAAGGAACCGGTCTTCCCCAGATTAGCTTCAGCAATTGTCTGTGTCTCATACTTAGCTCAGACTTGAACAACAGGAGGTCTGGAAAACCCAGAATCCCCATCCTGTTATCAGAAGGACACGTTGCTTAATCTTCTGGGAAACCACCAGTGATTCCGCTGAGTATGTTTTCATAGCAAATTGTACTTCTGAATTGTGTCCCTAATTTGATTTCAGATTATGAGTAGGCCTTGACATCAAGTCCTCGCCATCTGTGCTTTTCTTTTCCTCCTTCAGGAGCACACAGGAATGCAGGCAACCAGACTTCTAGAGGTCCCCCAAACTCGAGACGGTCCAAGAAAAGCAACGTGAGTTAGTGCAGCTTCTTGTCCTTGGCATGGGTTACGCTTGCCACAACTCCCTGTACTCTGCCCACGTATCCATTTTGTAGCGAAGATACCAGTGGGTACGTAGACAGTATCTCCTCGTTCCACTCTCCACCCCCGAACCCCTAGTGTTGACCCCATGAGAACTTGGGCCACTGATTAGACTTAGAATGTGATGCATATATTTGCAGTTAAGCAGGAAATGATACTTGAAGTAGAATTTCCTCCTCTTTGGGAAAGATTCTTTCCTGCTCTTGAGAGGATGGGGGAACCTGGAATAGTATAAAGTTTTTAAACCGAAGGAACATAGCATCATAGGGTCAGCTGAGAATTATACTTCTGGAAACAGTCACTTGTCCAAAATAAATCCGATTCTGGCAGGGTGTAGACACAGTATACAGAGTCAATTCATTTTGCTAGTGTTTACAGTCCACAAGAGAGGGAGAATGTGAAAATGCCGTATTGTTTTTTGCCTTTTTTAGGTGTTGAGATCTCCGTGGACCCCAGAGCTAGGCATGCAAGAGCTTTTCAGATCCTGTAGCCCACGGTCAGAATTTTATGGATAAGGAAACAGACTCTGAAGGGCAGAGTAGCCTAAATTTGAGTGTTGGATTCATATTTATGTTCTACTAGTAGCTTGGCCACCAACTAACTTTATGGCCTTGGGCAAGTTACATCGACTCCTCCAGCCTTAGTTTCTTTAACTCTAAGAAGGGGCCTTATAACCCCTAGTTTAGAGGGTGGTTCTAAATCTTAAAGGAAACAATACATATAAAGCACTTAGCCGAATTCTCAAAACGTAGCATACAGTGAACAAAGATTGTTATCGCTATTTTTGTTGTCGTTATTGTGGAGCTAGTTGGTACAAGAGGCAGGATGGAAAGCTAGACTCTCTTGACTCCCCACCAGATGAAATTCCTTAACCTCCTTCCCCCACTCTGTTCCTACAAGACTGTAGGGCCCAATCACACTTTCCTGTTTCTCTTCACCTTGAAAAATTCCTATCCTCAGAAAGGATGATTAAATATTGATTCTTCCTGAATAGGAACTGAGTTGCCTTAACCTACCAGTGTAAGACATGTGTTGGTTACTCCTTCCTAGTTCTTGGGTCTGCTTGTTGGGCTCCGACAAAACTCAAAGCTCAGGGGCCTGCAGCTCGGAGCTTGTGTCTGAGGTTTGAACCGCAGAGAATTCCTGGGCTCTCAGGGGCACAGTGGGACTCGGAAGGATTCTGGTCTGTTATACACATCTTGTTCCAGTTTTATTCTGAGGAGCTGAAGCAATGCTTTATCATGACTCAGCCAAGGAAATAAATAGGAAATGTACAGTGTCTTCTCTGTGGGATAGAACATTCTAGATTTCATGCACTCAGCTTTCTAAAGAAGTGGGACATAAAGGCTTTGGAATCATCCAGAGCTTTATGGGAATCCTGGCTCCACAGTTTACTAGTTGTGTGACCTTCTGTTAGCTATGTGACCTCTCCAAGCCTGTTTTCTCGTGTAAAATGGATGTAATACCAATAGTGACTTTATAGGATTGCTCGGAGGATAAAATGAGGTGGTACCTAATGCATGCCTGGTATGTATTAGAGGAACTTAAGTGACCTAGATCTTATTGAGAGGCTAATTGGTGCATGGGAAATTAAAAACCACACTTGTTTTCCTCGTTTGTCACCAAAGCAAGTAGAAGGTATTATGCCTTTCCCCTTTGGAGGTATTGGTGCTGTGCACTCACTTCCTTTCCCGAGGTCCAGGACTGCGATGGGGGTATCTACGTGAGCATGGGGTTGCAGGGGTTCAGGAAGGCTCAGGGATGCTCACAGGGAGATTCTTCCGGGGATTTTGCCACTACTCTGTCACCACTGCCCTAGACTGATTAGTATGAACAAAGGACTACTCCTTGGCAAGTTACTCAGTTTATTTTTCTCATGAGCATAGAATATGGCCCAGGGCTTACACTTCCACCCAGCTGCATTTCCATTGGGAGGATGTTTGGGCAGAGGCACATGGGATGCTCTTTCAGGTGCAGTAGAGAGTGATGGCATTGAAGGTGAGGGAGGATGCAGGCAAGAAGCCGGTTCCCCAGTCCCCTGGATCATCACCCTCGCGAGTCCAAATGTTTCCAAACCGTTTCTGCAGTGCCCCTTCCTGAGAAGTGAGCCAGCAATTTGTAACTTTCCTACATCTCCCTTCCCTTCTCCCATCTTCAGAACAGCTTGACAGATGTTCCAGGGCTCTTGAATTCGAGATGAACAATCCAAGCAGGGAATGAGTTTATCTACGATTTCTATTAGAGAATGAGGGAAAGAGAGAGGAAGAAAAGAGGTGAGCCTGACTGCTGACAGCACAATCTTGTGGCTTAAAATGTCTTTAATAGGTTTTCCCCACTCTGTGGAGAGCAGGCATATCACTTAGGCAATCAACTCCTTTCCTGGATAATGAGTATGGACATCTTTCCCAGGATCCTGATGGCAGAAGATGTAGAAACAAATTGTGACACAGAGCCACAGAAACCATAGCTGGTAGGGGCAGCACAACAATCTCACTTGGTTTTGATGCCCAGAGAGGTGGGTCGTGCAACGCCCTCCAGCCTTGAATCTTGGTCACTTGGTGAGAGATGCCTCCAGTAATTATCATGCTGGAGAATTAAGAGTCTGGAACTTTGTTTTTTCTTACTCTTTGAGTAGGAAAGAGAGAGGAAGAAAAGAGGAGAGCCTGACTGCTGACAGCACAATCTTGTGGCTTAAAATGTCTTTAATAGGTTTTCCCCACTCTGTGGAGAGCAGGCATATCACTTAGGCAATCAACTCCTTTCCTGGATAATGAGTATGGACATCTTTCCCAGGATCCTGATGGCAGAAGATGTAGAAACAAATTGTGACACAGAGCCACAGAAACCATAGCTGGTAGGGGCAGCACAACAATCTCACTTGGTTTTGATGCCCAGAGAGGTGGGTCGTGCAACGCCCTCCAGCCTTGAATCTTGGTCACTTGGTGAGAGATGCCTCCAGTAATTATCATGCTGGAGAATTAAGAGTCTGGAACTTTGTTTTTTCTTACTCTTTGAGTAGCTTACACCTCTGCCCCCAGTGGATCCAGATACATTGCCACCCTCCTTATTCCCTATATGTGACCAGGGGTGGGGCGTGCAGGAGGGATGAAGTCCAGGGCAGAGTATGGACCGACTAGTTGCTGCAGACATATAAATCGTTCATTCTGAATGTTCTGGAAGAACATTTCTAAATTCTAAATAAACAGTCATCTATTTGATTTCACCATCAATAACAGTACTCTGCAATTATATTTAACATTCATATAAGCTTTTATGGTTTTCAGCACGCTTTCCTGTGCCCTTTCTCACATCATCCTTACAATAGTGCTCTAGAGTATGTAATTTACTACCACTTTACGAGCTACACGTTGACCACAATGTTGAAACCTTAGCCTTTTAAATTCTTTCAAAATAGAGGAAATGTGGTAGAACTTATCTGGAACTCATCTAAAAAGATTAAACTCATTCATCACCTTGTGGGACAGCAAAAGTTGGTGAATATTGTCTATGTATGTTTTTCCCCTAAAATTACCATCTCCACTATTCCCCATTTCTCATCCCCCCCCAAAAAAAATGCCTTAGTAAATTGTTATTTTTAATAAAAACAGCAGATTTCATTCATAAATCCCATGAAACTAAAGCTGCTAAAAACACAGTATACCCTGTTTTCCTATCCTATAACCTAATCCATTTATGGGAAGAAAATGGCCAAGAAGTCAGTATGATTCCCAGTAGGAGGCAGGTGAAAGCAATTTGCAGGACAAAGTAGCCAATTTGTGTTCGATGTGTGTGCCCCATTTCTATGACCCACACACTAATTAGCCACAGTAAACAGAGACACTAGGGTTTTTTGGAATAGGTATTTCCTAATTCTCTGAGTCTGTATGAAACTCACACTTAAGCCATGCATCTTTCTCTTAGTTTGTGGACAGAATTCTTCAGTTTACCATATTAAAATAGTAGCCCCTCCTCTTGGAAGGACCCATTGCAGATGAGTCAGTAAAGGTTCACTCATTCCCTGGAATTGTCCGTCTCCTAATGCTAAGATCACTACCCTTCCAATAATGCACTTTAGGGTTTCTGAGTTCATATTTACAGATGTTAAACAGCTGGATGAAAAATCCAGTCTGCATTATTTTTTCCAAGCTTCCAAATGATGGGCATCACATTGAGTCTTTAGAGTCAACATTAAATTAAATATGATTAATTTAATATAATCATATTTAATTAAATGTGATTAAATATTTGATTTATACAATGTGGAGACAACACACTGATTTTGTCTCAGGATGTATTTTATTTATTTATTTTTGGCTGCATTGGGCCTTTGTTGCTGCGTGCAGGCTTTCTCTAGTTGTGGCGAGCGGGGGCTACTCTTTGTTGCGGTGCGCGGGCTTCTCATTGCGGTGGCTTCTCTTGTTGTGGAGCATGGGCTCGAGGCGCGTGGGCTTCAGTAGTTGTGGCTTGCGGGCTCTAGAGCGCAGGCCCAGTAGTTGTGGCGCACGGGCTTAGCTGCTCCGCAGCATGGGGGATCTTTCTGGACCAGGGGTCAAACCCATGTCCCCTGCATTGGCAGACGGATTCTTAACCACTGCGCCACCAGAGAAGCCCATCAGGTTGTACTGACATACAAAAATATACATATTTTTAACTTCTTTCAGAAAACTAGATAGAGTTAGGGGAGACGGGTCATCATCCCATTTTGTTACAAGGTAAGCAGTGGTCACTCGAGGTAGAATTTTATATCTGAAAGAGATATTAGAACATTTTAGCACTTTTTTGTTTCAGATGTAGAACCCAGATTCTTAGAGACCGAGTCACACGATAAGAAAGCGGCATCTCTAGGACCACTAAGCAACTTCCTCAAACATCTGAGAATCTCCCAATAAACGATTATCGAGCATATATTGACATATCATGCAGTTAATGGTTCTGAACCTGGAAACTCGGGCATGGGTAGGATACAAATACAATGCCTGCCCTCAAGCAACTCACTTTCTATCTCTCTGTCTTTTGACACAGTTCCTAGTGATAAGACCAGAAAAATACCACAAGTACCAGGTGTCTTCACTTCAACAAGACTTTGATGAAAAGCTGTCATTATAGTCCTGTGAGCAAGACAGAAATATGAGATCAGAGTTGCATAAATAGCTCATAAAAAGGTAGTGACGGGCTTCCCTGGTGGCGCAGTGGTTGAGAGTCTGCCTGCCGATGCAGGGGACACGGTTCATGTCCCAGTCCGGGAAGATCCCACGTGCCGCGGAGCTGCTGGGCCCGTGAGCCATGGCCGCTGAGCCTGCGCGTCCGGAGCCTGTGCTCCACAGCGGGAGAGGCCGCAACAGTGAGAGGCCCGCGTACCGCAAAAAAAAAAAAAGGTAGTAACTTACATACAGCACTATTGTAAGGATGATGTGAGCAAGGGCACAAGAAAGCATGCTGCAAACCATAAAAGCTTATATGAATGCATAACAATTGCTGGATTATGCAACTAATAAGTAACAACCACCAAAGTGTGGTGCTCAATGTCAGCTTGGTCAAAGGGAGTCTCTAGTTGCGTGGTACAGAATAGTCCTTGGATCAGTCTGACACTTTATCAACGATTTGGGTGAAAATACAGCATAATTAATGAACCTGATGATGACATAAAGGAAGGAGCAAAGGCACTATGTGACAGTTTCAGTATCAACAAACAGTTCTCAAAGGATGTAAAATGAGTCAAAAATAAAATAAGGACAATTAATAGGAATAAATATAAAACACTGCCTGGAGCTAACCAGCTTGACAACAAATACAATTAATTAAGACTTGGCTGTTTTGTTTTTCTTTTTCCATTGAATACTTTTAACAGAGTTTTGTCTTTAATTTTGTTTTATTTGGTAAAAAGAGAAATAAAAAGGAATCCAAAGTAGAATTTAGGAAATTGTACTATGAAGGCATATTAAGGGGTGGATTTATTACAAATGAAAAAAACGAAAATTTTGGCTTTAAATGACTTCAGTTTTGTCCAGTTCTCCGTGACTTACCTTATTCCTTAAAAGTATTCTACAGAGAGGCAAATCTTCACTTTTTCTGCTTGCCTTAAAGCGGCAGTTTGAGTTTTGTGCATTAGATAACAAATCTTTTATATTCAGTATTTTGTTTCAACACATTTGCAGGAGAAATGATGGATGTTTAAGTTCATAGTAGCTACTCCTGATACTGAGGCGGGTTCTTGGCCTTCCCCAATCAATAGAAATTGACTAGAGACCAGACAAGAAGTTCAAGCAAGTGTTTGTTTATTGGGGCCCCTGTGCTGCAGAAGGGAGCAAAAACAAGTAACAGGTTCCCTTGCTTGTTCCCCAAGGGGGCAGTGAGCTTGTTGCTTATATAGGGTGAGGGTAGGGGTGTATCCAGTGGTCGGGCCAGAGCTTAGGTAGCTTAGGTGTTCTGCCCACCCCTTTGTGGTGGTGTGTGCAGGGGCCATGCGCAGTACCCAGCTTTTGCTCCTGACACCCGGTTTTTGCTGCCGGCCCTTCAGATGTGGCAGACGGGGTTTTTTTGGTATTTTTGTATCCTTTGGTCCAGAATTTGCCCCAGCTGTGCTTGCCCTCAGTCAGTTATTTTTAGTCCCATGTAGTTTCTTTGTATTTTGTGGCTGGAGGAGAGGTGTGTCCAGGTGCAAGCATTGCAGCCCTGCAGCAAAGGGTCCCAGGTCCCAGCCTGTCTCACTCCTAGTGCGCCTCTTCATTAGCATGCATTTATGTATAGAAAACACATAATTTGGCATTCAGTTGCAATTTTAAATGTCCACTTACCAAAAGTCCCTTAGTTAATGGAGAGTCTGAAGAGATCACCAGCTAGTTTATCCCACCCATATAGTTAATGGCAGAAAATAGGAAAATGTTTCAAAAAGTCATAGAAGGTAGCAAAATCTCATTTTACCTGGAAGTTTAATAGATGTCCTAAATGAGGCATAACACCCTCTTGAAAAAGAAATCAGTTTACTGCTGTTGCTTGGCTGGTATCTTCACTCTGTCTCCTTAAACAACTAAAAGTTCTTGGGAGTTGGGCGCAGCATCTGCATATTTTAGGTGGCTCTCCACAAGGAGATGTCACTCCTAGAAATCTGGGGACCTAGGCATTTTTGGGCTCTCCTAGTTAAGAAAAAAATACCTGAAGCACTTTCTAGCCTGAGAATCACTTTTAATATTCTTCCGCTGCCACCAAGGGAGTACTAATGTACAATGCAAATCAGATCTGACTAAATGGATTAAGGAAAGTGGATTGAGGCTTGTTCCTCATTTCTTTGCAAACCTGAGTAAATTATTAGGTTATCTTGCCAAAGCCCAAGAGCGGTGACACGTTTTCTAGCAGTAAGGGCAACTCTCAGCTTTCAAGATGGCGCTTGGATGCTGGGACTGTCTTTCAGTCTCCACTACCCACAGCCTCCTTTCCTCAGGCACACCCTCACTCCTCCCCTCCCCTCCTTCTCCTGCTGTCAGGAGTGAGCTGTTAGAGAAGCAGGAAAGAGGAACGTTGCCCTAGATAGAGCCTTAACGATAGCTGTGTCTCTAGATGTAGTATATTCCAAAAGTCGATTGTTCGTGGAGGGATTAAGGGTAAAGTGCTTGTGTTCATAGGAGCTTATTAAATTGAATTTAACTTACAGGATTAATAATCTTTGATCACATTCTCACTATAGAGGATTTACCAAAATTCCTTGTCAATAATGTCATGACTGACAGGCCTTTCTTGCACCACATTTCCATCTTGTTATCAAAATCTGATGGACTCTAATCCTGCCTTTCGTCATTCATCACATAGAAGAATTTCATAGCCTAACACTAAATCAATAAATTGATTATCAGAACAAAGAATTTTCTCATTTCTTTAGTCATATTTATAGACAGCTATTTTTGGAAAAATACGTGAATCCTTTTAGAATGACTGTATTAAACACCAACTCGTCACAAATTCCATTATGATTTTTATGTTCAGTGTATTCCTTTTCAGTTCATTCCTTGTTAAGTAATTTTGTTATCTTTATGAATCCACTGTAGTCATCATTTTTCTTGGAAATACTGTGTGTCTAAAGAAATTTGGGGAAGGTCTGGACTTAATAGTCTGGCATTCCTTCTGTTCTTTTTTTTCCTCAGTGGGAGTCATCTCTTCAGAATGGTAGATTTGCTACATACAGAGTATATGTACATGTGAATTTAGGCTATATAAGATTAGATTCTTTCATTACATCTTTTCATTTTTACGAAACAAAAATATGACCATTAAGCATTATACCTTTTCACTTGTTGCTTTTAGGGCAGGGCTGGGAAAGGGCATTAAATTACATTTAATTTTATTTTAATAACCCAAGAAATATATATTTTCTTTGCCATTTAAAACATAAAATTAAAATTATTCAGAAGTTGAAAAAAAGTAAAAGATGAAAGTCCACTTTAAACCTCTGCTTACAAATAAGACATAATTACTGATTGGTTTGGACAGAAACTTCTAGACCTTTTCTAGGCACTTATATGCATATGTAGATATACATAAATAGTGCTGTTTAATTAGAACTGTATTTGTAATTATGCAACTTGCTTCTTCTCTTAACCTAAAAATATTTCCTGGATATTTTATCAGTAAATTTAGGTCTACCTCATTATAAAAAATTCTTCCTTGGATTCAAACCATAGCTTGGCCTCTTAATATCTCTATGGCCTCCCGTAAGCTGCTTTACCTCATCTTTAAGGACTGAACATTGCTGTTGTTATGAAAATTAACTGAGTAATTGTGTGTCAGGAAAAAAAAAAATCCCATACTGATGGACATTTAAGTTGTTTCTAGGTGTTTTTTTTTTTAACCAAAATGCTACATTAAGAATTTTTATGGACTTGTGAAAAAATCTGTAAAATAAGCTCTTTGAGGTAAAATTGCTGGATTAAAGGGAATGCACAAATAATCTTCTTGTATAAATAGTCTCCTTGTTAATTTTGACCATAAAGATATCTCGTTGCAGTTTGAGGTGTAAGCAGCAGATTCAAGTTGATTTCCCACTTGCCCTTCAGCACTTTATCAAAAATATTAAATAGATTGTCATGGATTCTATTGATCCCCACACTTTATATACATAAAACTTACTAAACCTGCCACATAAACCTTCATATAATAACTGAAATGCTTTGAACTCTGTACCAGTCAACACTGTTTCTAAAGTAACATCTGGATACCTTATTTTACAACTTGATTAAATGACATCAAGATTTTGACCTTTTTTATGACAAAAAATTATATAAATGAATATACCATAGGTAAGTCTGTAGAACATACTCCATCTGTATGGCTCTGGATAGCAGTGGACTAGCCACCCAGAAATTGTACCCAGTTGAGAACTTCTCAATTGCCTTGAAGAAACCAGAGAGAAGCTAGGTCAAAAGCTTAATAGAATTGCTTTCTCTGCCTTTCACTTAGCATCAATACAGTGATTTTTCTTGAACTTACAAAGCCCAATAATGCTAGATATTAAAAATATTCTGATATTATGGGAAGCGTGAAGTGTTTAAATTTCACCTGGAGGACATGCTCCTATTGAGAAAAATGTGATTTTAAAATATGAATGATTGAAACTCTCACCGATCTGTGTAAAACTCAAAAACTCCAAGTTTAAAGTTTATTTAATTGAACACAATAACATCAGTACAACTTTATTTAAAATTCAATACGGCTGTCAGGTTTGTTTTTTTTTGTTTTTCAGAGATTCCATTCAGTCACCATTTAAAAAAATTCCTTCTTACAGCAGATAATTTGTTTAGTTCCGACTGCGTGTTACATGTATGTTCGCTGCCTCTGTGAGGCTCTCATGCTGGTAGGAATCACAGAAATAAGAAAAGAGACAAACCAAAGTGTAAATGAAGATTGTGAAAAAAAAATAATGTAAAAATGAAAGGGTTCGGTAAAAGACTGAAAGGGGGTACCTGATTTAGACTGAAAGGGGGTACCTGATTTAGAACGAAAGGGGGTACCTGATTTAGATTTGGTGGTCAGGCAAATTCTTTGCTAAGGAGGTAGTGTTTGGATAGAAACCTGAGGTACAAAGTAAGATTCAGAAAAAGGAAATCAAGACAGAAGAAACAGCGTGTGCAAAGATTTTGTGGCAGGAAAAAAGAAAAGTGATCTACTCAAAGAAGGGAAAGAAGGCACTGAACAAACCGAGGGAGGAAGTAACCCAGGATGAAGGTGGACAAGTCCGCAGGCCCTCCTCTAACATGATCTGTGGTCTTTCAAAGTCAGTTGAGGATGAATTTCTAAATGCCTATTCTCTCTGCCCTTCCTTGAAAGTCCACTAGATGGATGAAGGAATAGATGCTCTTCTTACTGAGTTTGGAAAGATAATAGACAGGATAACAGAACATTCTTTTTTCCCCTGTTGGCACTATTCAAGGTCTGAAATCCCCAGGTTCAGCCCTTTCCTCAGAATGACTTAACAAAAGACAAGTCGAAAAGTACAGTGGTATGTTGAGAAGGGAACTGTTATTTTCTGAAGTCAGTTTACAGAAGGCTTCCAAGATTCTATTGATTTAAAAGATCACAATCACTCCTCTGGGTGTATTTCTCTCTATTAGGTCTTGAATCCACACCATATTATATCCTGAGATGAGTTTTCCTGGGATAGATTTGTCCTCATGATGGTTAATCATGTAAATCGTGACAAGTGACAAGGGATATCTCCAAAGGGTGGTGTGGGGGGGGGGGGTCTCTGGAAGCAGCTGTTCCACAGCAGCATGGCCCCAAGTCCAGCTCAGATACTGGAGAAAAAGCCCAAAGCCCCACATGAGTTTCCTTGGCCGTTTGGCAGTTTTATTGCCAAATCCTCCAAAAAGGCTATCACATTATGAGGCAGGGGAAATAAAAATGAGAGAAAGGACAGATCAGTAGTCTGACTTGTCAGCAGTAAGCACTTGGAGACTCCTCTGGTGTGTGTTAACATCATAGGTAGAAAAGTTTTGAAAAAAAAAAACTATTTTCTTTTGTCACTGCCCCGATGAGGACACAAATGTCCTAGAAAGAAAAACCCTGTATGTTGATCCCATTGCTTAATTTTTCCTCCTCCTTTTCTTGCTTTCCTTCCACTGTGTCACATGTAAAAACTCTTTATATACTTTATATTTAACTCACCACGTACATGTAAAGACTAAAAATAAAATAATTACATGGCTAACTGTGTGGTACTACAAGTTAATGTGATATTAGATCTCTGACGTGTGTTGGATGTACAAGTGGTTTTTCTTTTGTTGTTTGTTTGTTTTAACATCTTTATTGGAGTATAATTGCTTTACAATGGTGTGTTAGTTTCTGCTGTATAACAAAGTGAATCAGCTATACATATACATATATCCCCATACCATCTCCCTTTTGCGTCTCCCTCCCACCTTCCCTGTCCCACCCCTCTAGGTGGACGCACAGCACCAAGCTGATCTCCCTGTGCTATGCGGCTACTTCCCACTAGCTAGCTATTTTACATTTGGTAGTGTATATATGTCCATGCCACTCTCTCACTTCGTCCCAGCTTACCCTTCCCCCTCCCCGTGTCCTCAAGTCCATTCTCTACATCTGCATCTTTATTCCTGTACAGGTGTTTTTAATGATTTGTAACTTATAAGAATTTCAAAGTGATCTGGTGGGTGGTGAAAGAGACAAAGGTGTTTTTCCAATAATCGCTGTGCCATTGTGACTGAGTATGACATCAACCTCCCAGTAGAAGTTGAGAGTGAATCCATTTTAGCTTGTTTTATGAAAATATGATAAAAACTTTACATTAACTGAAAAATCCAGTGGGTCAAATACATTAATAAAAATAACAAAGGGCTTTTTGAGGGACATGTGAAGTTGTTCTTTATGTGAGGTCATGTGGTCCTTTCAGAGACGATAGAGGCAGTGGGGCTCTGGAGTGACAGGAGAGAGAGTCACCACGAGGCCTTTGCAAAATGCAAAGCCCCATTATGCCATTGATAGATGTCTCCCCTACTTGCCTGTTTCTTTGAGAAAAAATACCCCATTGGCTCATTTCCAAATGGGGGTGGGTCAGGTTGTGACAGTGGAGCCCTGGGTTTTATCAAGAGACTCCTAGTGTGAGATCCAGGTAACTTCTAGAATTTCAGCAGCAAAACTTATCCCCCCCACTGATAATATGCAGACTTTGTTTTCATTTTTTAGATTTTGTTGAATGGAGTAAGGAACTCAGATGTAAAGTCATGGAATCATAAATTCTTAAAGCCACGGATTAATACTTTGGACATGTCTTCCCTTTGTTTCAGCTGTGGCTTTACATTGGAGGCTGGCAAGTGTGTTTGAGAAAACACTTGTAATAATCAAGAACGCAGATGTTCAGTGGCATAAACTTTGCCTGCTGTGTGTTGCATTGAATTTTTGCGCCTAGAAAACATGCCCATTGCTTATACATTTCTGTCATGGGCACAAACCATGGGGAAAATGTCAGAGTTGCCAGAGGAGTTGCTTAGAGTTTAACCAAGTTGCTTGAAACATTTTTGGTTTTTTTGGACTGCTTTAAAGTACCTGTGAAAAAAGAGAAAAGTAATTATTCATTATTAGATGCAATGGAATCTTTATGGTCCTTTGAATCCTGATGCCTGAAACATAAAACTACCTACAGCAGCTATAATATTCTTTGTTTTCTGGTTTCAACAAATGCATTGTTGTTTTTTAGAGACACAATTTCCCTTTGCTGTAATTCTTTTACTTTTGAGCATCTAACAAAGACTCATAGGACAGTTAAGCTGGATGAGAAAGCAGCAAGTTATCGCAGGAAATTCATTACTGTAAATCTGGCCCTGATTCTGCCACAGTCTTTTTCTTTGAGAACTTATCAACTTGGATTTCCCATCTGTAGGAGGAGATGAAATAATTGTTGTGAAAGGAACATAAGTTTAATATCTGAGGTTATCTCCACACTTTGTGAGAATTGATGCTATATGTGGATTAAACAGAAGATGTAGAATTGACCCAAACTATGCTATCTCACTTACATTCTAAACTAAGAGAAAAACACAGACAAACTTTTGAAAAACAGTAAATTTTTGCCTTTTATACTACATTTTTCATTATGTCAACAGCTACTTTTTGAACTTAAAATGATACAGGTACCATCAAGGCACAGCAGTGAGGAAGATGGAGGCCTTGATTTAGTGGAGCCAACTGTCCAGCTCACAGACTTGAGACCAAATCATGGGCAAAAATTCTGTATCCTGCAAGTGTCCTTATATTTCCGCAAATTCACTATTCCAGACCTCTTATTCCTCCAGTAGAACCCTTGCTCAAGGGTTTGAGCAAAATAGGTTTGTCCTTTGCTCCACTCCTTCAAATCCTGTCTGTTTACTAATCTGATTATATCTATATCTATATCTGTATCTATATACGATAATCTTTCATTTCCATGTTACCTTTCCAGGGAACCAATTTGTATCTTAAGAAGATTGTCTGAAGATAGTAGCTCAGTGCCAAAGATAGACTACAAATCAGGCATTTAGGGCTCTAAAGCAAGCTGGCGAGAAAGTTGTTAGAGGCCATTTCGGACTCCCTCATCACCCCCAAATGTGAAATTATGTTTGTAACTGGAAAAGGGGAAATTTTGCTCTTTGTACTGTAACATAAGCCACACTAATATATGTTCTAAGTAGAAATATTATTACAAATAATTTAACATTTCTATCAGATTCTATCAAAGCAAATTATTCTTTGAAAATAAAGATTTGGTTAATCTATCTACTTTATTATTCTTTCATAGCTTACATCCTCATATTTTCCCCAAAGGAAAAAGTGCTATTATTTATGATTTTATAGCACATGTGAATGGAAAAAAAAAAGAATCATTGCATTTCAGCATTAAATTTAGCTCTTAAACTATATGTTTTCATAAAATGTTTAATTTTTTTTACTTTTTTTACTTTTTTTATTTTATATTGAAGTATAGTTGATTTACAATATCGTGTTTGTTTTAGGTGAACAGCAAAGTGATTCAGTTTAACATACATACATCCATTCTTTTTCAGATTCTTTTCCCATATAGTTTGTTACAGAATATTGAGTAGCGTTCCCTGTGCTCTGCAGTAGGTCCTTGTTGATTATCTGTTTTATATTATAGTAATGTGCATATGTTAATATTCTCTAGTCATTTAATAGAAACATCTTAACAGTCAAGTACTTCCTGAGCTTCTCTGAAAAAACTCTTTGCTGGTAAACTGGCCCTCCTCAAAGAAAAGTCCTGATTTGTAGCATTTGCCTATTCCCATGATGCTAATATTTCCACCATGGATGATTGCAAGCTACTTACATGAGTTCCCTGAACATAGAGTTGGGAAGAGATATGCACACTTGATTCCCAACAGCCAGGATAAACTGGCTACAGCACAACACATGGGCTATACAGGCACACCTCAGAGGTATTGTCAGTTTGGCTCCAGGCCACCGCAATAAAGCAAATGTCACAATAAAGCTAGTCACAGATTTTTTGGTTTCCCAGTGCATGTAAAAGTTATGTCTACACTATACTGTAGTCTGTCATGTGTGCAATAGCATTATGTCTAACAAGTACAATGTACACACCTTAATTAAAAAATACTTTATTGGTGGGCTTCCCTGGTGGCGCAGTGAGAGTGAGAGTCCGCCTGCCAATGCAGGGGACACGGGTTCGTGCCGCGGTCCGGGAGGATCCCACATGCCGCGTAGCGGCTGGGCCCGTGAGCCATGGCCGCTGAACCTGTGCGTCCGGAGCCTGTGCTCCGCAATGGGAGAAGCCACAACAGTGAGAGGCCCGCGTACCGCAAAAGAAAAACAAAAAACTTTATTGCTACAAAGAGCTAACCATTCAGCAAGTTGTAATCTTGTCTTTTTTTGTTGGTGGAGGGTCTTACCTTGATGTGGATGGCTGCGGATGAACAGAGTGGTGGTTGCCGAAGTCTGGGTTGGCTGTGGCAATTTCATAAAATAAGACAATGAAGTCGGCCTCATTGATTGACTCTTCCTTTCACTTGAGCACCCAGAAGCCATTGCGGTGTTATTAATTGGTCTAATTTCAACATTGTTGTGGCTCAGGGAATAGGGAGGCCTAAGGAGTGGGAGAGAGATAGGGGCACAGCTGGTCATTGGAGCAGTCAAAACACACAATTTCATTAATTAAGTTTGCTGTCTTATATGGGCACAGTTGATGACATCCCAAAACAGTTACAGTAGTAACATCAAAGATCGTTGATCATGGATCACCATGACAAATATAATAATGAAAAAGTTTGAAATATCGTGAGAATTACCAGAACGTGACACAGAGACAGGAAGTGAGCAAATGCTGTTAGAAAAATGGGGCTGAAGGACTTGCTCAACACTGGGTTACTACAAACCTTTAATGTGTAAAAACAAAAAACAAAAAACCACAGTATCTGCAAAGCACAATAAAGTGAAGTGTGATAAAATGAGGATATGCCTCTGCTCACTTTGAAGTTACCCTTAGCTTGAGTGTTTTAGCTGAGGTAGAGGTGGAAGTCAGGGGGCAGGAGATGGGAGGAATTTTGGCCAAGTCATGGCCAGCAAAATCAAAAAGACCAACTCATCTCATTCTACAGAGCCTCACTGAAGCTAGAACTTCCCTGGTAGAACTTCTGCAGTTTCTCTTTTTCTTCAGCAGAACGTACATCCCCTTTGAAACCCATTTTTTAAAAATCCTTATCTTTGTTTCAGATTCTTTAATGACAGATGATTAACTTTCCGAAAATGTGATTCTGTTAAACAAAAGCAAAGCAGATGAGAAGTTCATTTCGTGTGTGAGGCCCTAGGAACCGTTCTCCGTGGGTGCAGGTATTTGTTTTTCAGATGAAAATTCATGAAAACACTGTCATGAGTCCAGGCCCCAGGGTAGGTTTATTTCCAAATCAGACCACCTTGCCTTAAACACTGCACATGATTTGCAGAGCGTCTGCAGGGAACAGCATGGATAAAGACAGAGGAAGGGGAAAGCAGAAGTTGTTTCTAAGCCAAAAGACCAGGAAGTGATTTCACACAAAAATACACTTCTTTTTCTTTCTCTTGTTGCTTCAGACCACTGCCCATGAAAGTTTCATAACCTCTTGTGTGCTCGTCTCCTTTCCTGAATCCCTGCAGGAACCATGATCGCACTGGGGCTTGGCAAGGCCGAGTGGGATCCGTGATGAGCAAGGGCCTTCTGTTTCCATCCTTCCTCTGTGCCCTGTAGAGTTAGCCTGGAGTGAAAGAAGAAAACAGCAGTTTATTCTTTACCACTACACCATCCTGTCTTTTTTAAAACAATTTTTTGAAGTATAGTTGATTTACAATATCATGTTAGTTTCAGGTGTATTCAGTTATGTATCTATTCAGTTATGTATCTATTCTTTTTCAGGTTCTTTTCC
Source organism: Lipotes vexillifer (assembly GCF_000442215.2). Taxonomy (NCBI): domain Eukaryota; kingdom Metazoa; phylum Chordata; class Mammalia; order Artiodactyla; family Lipotidae; genus Lipotes; species Lipotes vexillifer. The sequence goes on from NW_006769677.1 coordinate 2,842,819, forward strand.
CTTATAGGTTATTACAAAATATTGAGTATAGTTCCCTGCACTATACAGTAGGTCCTTGTTGGTTATCTATTTTTTTTTTTTTTTTTTCTTGCGTTATGCGGGC
>NW_006769677.1:2843133-2846665 GCF_000442215.2 Lipotes vexillifer
GGTATCCTCCCGAAACGGGGCACGAACCCGCGTCTCCCGCATCGGCAGGCGGACTCCCAAGCACTGCGCCACCAGGGAAGCCCGGTTATCTATTTTATATACAGTAGTGTGTATATGTTAATCCCAGCCTCCCAATTTGTCCCTCCCCTACCACCCTTTCCCCTTTGGCAACCAGAAGTATTTTTTCTTCTAGATCTGTGAATCTCTTTCTGTTTTGTAAATAAGTTCATTTGTATCATTTTTTTTTAAGATTCCTTATAAAGCAGTATCGTATGATACTTGTCTTTCTCCGTCTGACTTACTTCACTTAGTATGATAATCTCTAGGTCCATCCATGTTGCTGTAAATGGCATTATTTCATTCTTTTTTATGGCTGAGTAGTATTCCATTGTGTATACCACATCTCTTTATCCATTCATCTGTCGATGGTGTTTAGGTTGTTTCCATGTCTTGGCTATTGTAAATAGTGCCGCTATGAACATAGGGGTGCATGTGTCTTTTCGAATTATAGTTTTGTCCAGATATATGCCCAGGAGTGGGATCGCTGGATCATGTGGTAGCTCTATTCTTTTAGCTTTTTAAGGAAACTCCGTACACTGTTCTGTCTTGATATAGAGGAAGAAAGTGCCTGACTTAGACTCCCACGGTGAGTTCATGAAGAGCAGGTGGGGGGAGAAGAGACAAGCTTGCATTCTCCCACTTGCCAGGATGGTTCTTCATTATCAGTCCCTGCAGAGCCCCCATTCCAGTTTCCCATCCTTCAAGTCTCCATCTGTTATCCTCCCCTGTCCCTTCCTCCAGCCTTCATGACCCCATCATCTTGCTATAGTGAGCTGGAGCTAAGACCCCCCCTTGTCCTTGCCCATATGCCCACACACACATATATTTACAACCTTTCTCGGCTTGGTTGGCTGAGAGACTCAGGAATAGGATTACCCTTTGCAGGGAGCTTCTGGGCAATTACATTCCCAGCATCCCAGATACTGTTGTTTCTCTTGGAAGAATAGAGCATCCTGAATTTATATCCCTAAGTCTCTGGTTCAGGGGCGTTATGGATCACGTAAGCTTTTGTGAGTGGCTCACTCCCCTTATTTTTCTGAGAACATACATAGACTGCTGCCAACTTACAAACACGTTTTGGGAATGCAGGTGTTTTATAGACCCTTGGTTACTGACATCTCAAGCAACCACTTAATTCTGCACCTAGAGAATTGTATTGCCCCTTAATTATTACATTTGTGTTTGTCTTTTCTAGTCAACTAGACACCACAATACTGCATGTTATACTTTACATTTGTCTCAGGGTGATATTAATAAATATTTACTGACAGACCACCTTATTTGGAAGCTCAGTAAAGCATCACTTATTGAGCTCCAAATTACTTAAAATGCCTTTTTTAGGAAGTGTGTGGTGTGTGTATGGGGCGTGTGTGTATGTGTGTGTGTTTTGGAGGGGTTGGGGAGTTGATGATCTCTTACTCCTCTGGAAGAGGGTAGACATTACTTAAGGACCCTAGGAGGTCACTTTTTTGAAGTCTGACTCCATAATGGCCTGATGGTATGATTCCATCCTGCCCACCTTCCACTTCACTGGGTCTAAGTTGAAAGTACAAGGAAGAATGCATGTACAGAGCTGGTTCAATCATGACTTTGGCCAGACCAATTAAACACATGCGACTTAGAAGATAACATGATCCATTGCACATGGAATCATCAGTTGCTCCAAGTTCCACACGGTAGGTCCATGGTTGTTTAGTTTCAACTGAAAGCTATTTTAAGAATGGTTCTGAATGGACACCGTTTGAACATAATTGTCCATCTTAGCTCAGGACTCTGAAGACAGTCATAAGTGGAACAGAGACACCAGTATAAGTTGCCTAGCACAAAGCTCATTAGACTGGTACCTTAGCCCAGCTGCCTTAGAAGGTAAACTTCCCATCTTATAGTCTGGTAGTTAAGGGGTAGCCAAGTCTTTCCTGTTTTGGCCATCAAAGGTATCCCCAAGGAGTTTATTGGTCACAAAACCCTCTTCTATAATCAATGACTGCATTTTAAAGAAAGCTCATATATTAGTTTTAACATAAGCATGTTTCCAGAATGGTTACCTCTCAAAATAAACACACTTGAGGTAATGGCAAACTACAGGAGGTGTCACCTGTCTTTCGTGTCCTGCTCTGAGTTTGCTGCTTAGATTACCGCGTAGAAGCTTGGATCAGAAACAAATAAAAAGAAGATGCCCCCTGTGAACCTAGGATTATTCCTATAATGAAGTCTCTTCTCTTGGAAGATAAAATGGAGTTTAAAAAATGGAATGGAAGAGTCCTCCTCTAGAAGCTGCAGGAGGCACCATAGTAGAGATTCCGTTCATTCGTTGAAGAGACATCTATTAGCTACCATGGTCTACCACGTGCCTAGACACTATTCTAGGCACTGGGTACTGAGCAGTAAACAGCAAAGAGAACTAGCTCAGACTTCCAATCTCTGCTTCTTAGACAGCATTTCTGGTTCTCAAATTTTTCCCTTAGAGATTTCCTGCAATATTTCTAGTGTCTCAAACATTGTTTTGGCATTTAATCTCCAGTCAGATTATGTAAAAGACTTCAGGCAAAATATTCCATTATTAAAAACCATGAAGAAAAGCCAAATGAAAAGTAAAGAATTCCATTCTTTTTTGATGCCTGGGGGCCAATGGGACTGATTTTCCTTTCTGTCTCAATTGATTGGATTAACAAGTTATTTTGTTGTGAAAACGACATTGTGAATATCTGGTGAAGAGAAATGATCAAAATCAAAGCAACTGCCAGTGCCCTTACCTTGTATGAGCAAAATAATTATACTTTGTTTAACTGAGAGTGATTATTTAAGTTGGCATGCAGGCTCAGAAGAAAAGCCAAATTATATCACGTGCAAACACTGTGATTCCCCCTCTTTCTGTTTGTGACACGGGGCTTCTCTACTGTTGTCATTCCATAGGTTTAGACGAGTCACACTCAACACTGATGGGATGACCTAAAACAAAGCTCAATTCTTAAACCAATTATTATTACATTTTATTTGAGACAGTGGGTATGGAATATTAGGTGACCTTTTATAAAATACTACAAAAAACTAGAAATTGACTCCCGAACCCAAGCTCACAGTTGATGAGGCTGTTCTTTTATACAGTACTACTGACAGCACGTATCTGTCATTATATAGAACCTTCCTCCTACGGTTGTGAAAAAAAGAGAATGGCCATCAGAGATGTATATTAGAGTGGGTCAAAAATACAGGCTTTGTGGGGGCGGGGGGGATAAACTGGGAGATTGAGATTGACAAATACACACTACTATATATAAAATAGATAACGAGGGGCTTCCCTGGTGGCGCAGTGGTTGAGTCTGCCTGCCGATGCAGGGGACGCGGGTTCGTGCCCCGGTCCGGGAAGATCCCACATGCTGAGGAGCGGCTGGGCCCGTGAGCCATGGCCGCTGAGCCTGCGCGTCCGGAGCCTGTGCTCCGCAATGGGAGAGGCCACAGCAGTGAGAGGCCC
>NW_006769677.1:2846785-2848323 GCF_000442215.2 Lipotes vexillifer
AAAAAAAAAAAAAAAAAGATAATTAATAAGAACCTACTGTATTGCACAGGGAACTCTACTCAATACTCTGTAATGACCTATATGGGAAAAGAATCTAAAAAAGAGTGGATATATGTATATATATAACTGATTCACTTTGTTGTACAACTGAAACTAACACAATATTGTAAATCAACTATACTCCAATAAAAATTAATTTAAAAAAATGCAGGCTCTGGGATCAGACCTGGGTTCAAGATCTCATTTTATCTCTTACCAGTTGTGAATATCTTGAGTTTCCATTTCCTCATTTGTAAAATCAAGATAATAAGACCCAATTCACAGAGTTGTTGATAAAGCCTTAATAAATATCTCTTGAAGGAAAAAATTCTGCCATCTCTCGGTTCCTAGGGTCTGGTTGACCATTTTGCAAAGACGATTTTGTGCAGCGTTGTACTCTATGGCTTAGAAGGCTTATAATCATGTTTCTACCTCTGACATTCTCTGGTTATAAAACTAGACTATCAAAATGCATGAAAGTGAGAACTGAGGAAGGCCCAGAGCCTGCCCATATAACCACCCATACGAACATGAAGCTTGCTCCTTCCCAGGGGTACAGGAACCTGCCCCTTTTAGCTCCTGAGGAATTGCTGATAGCGTCCTCTCCTGCTCAGCTGCATAGAGCAGCGCATCGTTGGTGAGCAGTTGTCAGCAGGGCTGACATGCACTAGCAAAACTTCATGGGAAAGGAGATTGAGGGAGCAAACTTCATTAACCATTCAGTATAAGACTAAGCAACAACCCAAGAAAATGTAGAAAAGTCTATTTTTAACCAAAAAATACATATATTTTCTTTTCATTGAAATCTTTTGGGAAAAAGGGAAACAAGATTCACATGCAAGACTTTATACAGATGAGAAATTTGTTTTCCAGCTTAACCTCCCAAGGGTCTGGGATTCATATTTGTAGATATTCTATATTATGGCCAAGATCACTGCTTCTCTTAAACCACTAGAAGTACACAATTACAAACCTGATTTTCCTCAACTCTACCAAAATCCCTGGGTGAACAGCCACACAGCTTTGCTTTTCAGAAAAAAAAGTAGGGGTGGGGGGCGATAAATATGCCAAACCACTGACTTTTCCTATTATTTTCTTTCTGCCTGATCACAGATCTCTGTTTTCAAAGCCTTCCTTGTCAGTGAAAGTCTAGCTCTATCGCATCTTCAGTGTCTGTTGTCGGATAGACTGTTAAGGATATACTCGGGCATCCAGATTCTTCTGTGTGTATGGCAGAAAGGACAGCTGAAGTGAAGCCCACATAAAGAGCTGTGCTTTGGTGTTTTCAAGGACTGGGGGCAAGGGAAAATGAAGCGGCATCCAATTTTGCTGTTTGCGCTTTGCCTTTGTTTTCTTTTGTGATTTTGGAAAGGTCTGTCACAGAGGTGTGTGTTGGGAAGATGTAATCTTCCTCGGAATCATTGGCAGCTGATGGCTCTTGCGTAGGTGTCTCTGAGAGGGAGGTTCTGAACAAACACCTTTAAAATGGTCCCTGCTGA
>NW_006769677.1:2848333-2880321 GCF_000442215.2 Lipotes vexillifer
ATAATGCTCTCAAATAACTGTTTGCTATTCTCTTTTACAAGTCATTGCCTGCCAGAAATCCATGTTTTACCATTTGTTTAACTTGTGTTTCAGGTTTATCAAAAAATCAAAGATAATAATAGCATCTCACTCTTACTATGACACCAGTATAACTGGATGAGAAGTCATGAAATCAGTCAAGATACTAACTTCACTGTATTTTCACTCTCACATCTCTCTCCTCCCATTGTGGGAGGAAGAAAGGAAAAAGTTTAAAGTGTTTGGATTTTATTTTGCTGTGTTTTCACTGGGTGGGCCAGTTGTTCTGACACCATGTTGCAAACTCAGTAGCTCCTCCATTCTCTTGAGATCTGGTAGAATAGTCAGCTTGATAAAGTAAAACTAGTGACTTGATAAAGAATCAAGGCTTTCTTGAGAATAAGTGAATGAGAGAGAAAACTAATGAAAATCAGATCCATCCAGTAAGAACATTTAATCAGGCAGGACCAACTGGGTATAAGCATAGGTCATCACTGTACTGACAAAAGGGTAGGGCTAATTCTAGGGTTTTCAAGATTCCTGGTGGTGGTTGGGGCCGGGGTAGGGGGAGTGTCAGAGATGTGGAAGGGCTGATGGGAAGTGTGTCTGCATCTGTTGGACATACACTGTATCAGAGGTCAAGTTCCCCTTGCAGCCAGTGTTTGGATACTTTTAATAGCTGTTCTCTTTTCCTGGGCAGGACTGTACACAGGGGCAATGATGATCCTTTTAAAAACCACTAGTGGGACTTCCCTGGTGGCTCAGTGGTTAAGAATCCACCTGCCAGTGCAGGGGACACAGGTTCAATCCCTGAAGATCCCACATGCTGCGGAGCAGCTAAGCCCGTGCGTCACAACTACTGAGCCTGCGCTGTGGAGCCCGCGTGCCACAACTACTGAAGCCCGCGTGCCTAGAGCCCGTGTTCCGCAACAAGAGAAGCCACCGTAGTGAGCGGCCCGCACACTGTAATGAAGAGTAGCCCCTGCTCACCGCAACTAGAGAAAGCCCTCTCGCAGCAACGAAGACCCAACACAGCCATAAATAAATAAATAAATTTAAATTAAAAAAAATTTAGAAAGTAAAAACTGCTAGCAATGAATTCCAGCAAGAACAGGGTCTCACCCTTCCTTTAAAAGCTATGGCATGTTTTCCTTTTGGTACTTGACCAAATCGGGCAGCGAAGTGTGTGAAAATGAGACAGATGCATCTCACCTGGCATTGCAGTTGGGCGAAGGAAGGGCTTTTGAAAGCAGAGTCTTTTAGCTTGCATTTATAATCTTGGATAATAATAATAAGCCAACAGTCTGTATGCGCCTGAGTGCAATAATGAATGTACATATGCAGACTTCAAAACTAGACAGCCTTTGCATTTCAGTAAGCATTATGCATGCCCTCAATATGATACTCAATATTCTGGCTGCTGTAAAGATACAGAAGTCTTTACCCTCTGCTGGGTGTTTAAAGATACTTTATTGGGTAACTGTAACATCCGTTCTTTTTTCTCCCAAATGTTGGTTAGTTTTATTGTGTTGTACCTGGGATGAGAAAGCTGATTAGAGGAGCTTATCCCGGATCAGAAATTATTCCCTACTACAACTCCAATCTTAAGGCTTTCCAGAATGTTTTCCTTTAAGATTTAGTTAAGTTTCCCAGCACGCCGCTGAATTAGGTGAGGAAAATAAATGCTGTAGAAAAAGGGAAAAGATAAAAAACAGGGAAAGTGGCATTTCCTTGCATTTTACTATTTTGCTGTTATAACGAGGAGAGAAGGCTGCAGCTGATGCAGAGCTCTTGTCATAAAGCTGTGCTCTTCTGGTGGAGCTGAATGGAGGAATTAGAAGACAGGGCTAATCCACTGTTATCACACTTATTTAGAAGAATAAACAGACTCCTGTGAATCACCAGTTTTGAGTATTTGATTAGGATGAATCCAGGACGGATTTCTTCCACCCAAGATTCAAGTGAAGACAAAGCCTCAAAAGCACCAGGAATGAAGAGTCACTTCCTGAGGATCAGGGAACGTTTACCTTTAATAACCATCATTAGCTGATTCCGGCTTATAGATATTACCCTGAAAACTGCTGGTGAAATAATCGCTGCTCTCTGCTTTACTTCTTTAAGAAAGAAATCCATTTTAGAAGATGGGCCTTTACCTTTCCAGAACTTCCTGCCTCCATATACTTAAAGCTTTCCTTTGTAAGTTGCTGAAAGGGAGCAGAGCCCCCTCAGGCTCTGAAATGAAACTCTTTTTCTGTGGATCTGGCTAGGGCCCGGGCTGAGCCGAGGAAGGGGCTCTTCCTTCAGAGCGACCTTCACGAATGCTGGATGGGACTCCACAGGGTCCTGAGACAGAGCCCACAAGCCCTGGTGTTTTTGCCCTGCTGCTCAGCTATTCTCGGCAAGGCCCTGGGTAGGAATGGGTATGGGACATTTCTGCATTATAGTGCCTTTCAACTCCGGCACTGAGAATGCTGACCAACACAGATGCTTTTTCTGTTCTCACTGCCTTTTCCAGAAACTGTGTAGAAGGCAAAACAGTTCCCATTCCTCATTCCAGCCATGCCATCTGAGAGCACATTTCCCAGACCCTTTTCCGCATGACCACAAAAATGTCTTGGGGATCAGATGCTTTGAAAAGATGAGAAGATTTTCTCCTGCCCTGTCCCTGGGAATGGGGCCATGTTTGCAAAAACCAAAGGGCTCCTCTTGTGAATGAGAGTTTCAGTGAGTGTTTTGGTGAAGAATATATTTCACAGGTGACTCTTGCGAAATCTCACTGTAATTTATTAATTAATTCTGTCAAACCTACGTGGGAAAGTATAAGTGCAAGACAAAATGGGACATGCAAAGATGGATCGGCCTGCTTCTAGGAGGTTGTTGTTCGTCGAGAGAGCCATGCAGATCCGTAAGAATATGCGTAATATTCATGCTAACAGAAATATAGATGACATGATAAGGTGCTGTATATGAGATTAATTCTGTCTGAGATATTACAGATCCTTTTTTACCCATCTCTGCTTTTGCACAAACCATTCCTCCTGCCTTTCCCTGGCTATCCTTACAGGGCTTTAAAGACATCATTCAGATATCACCTATTCTAAGGAGCCTTTCCTGATACTGCTGATCTGATTCGTTGCTTCTCCTCGACTTGCCCCTGTATTTCTATCACAGAGCTAATCACATTATATTTTAATGGTTTGGTGTTTAGCTTCCTGGCTAAAGTGTGAACTCCCATAGGCAGGGATAGGCAGGGTTGAAATGTTCTATTTCAGCATTCCCAGCGTCTGGATGTCACTCTGTTTACAAAGGGAGAGGATGCATGAATCAACATCAAGTTAATTAAGCATATGGTGTTGCAACTTTTTGTGCTTATCAGAGTTTCAGGATTGAAAAAAATGTGATATTTGTGGTTTTTGACCACTGGCTTTTTTACATCAAGAAAGAGTAGTTATCTAAAAATGGAATCCATATTTCCATCTACTCATGTGAAAAATTCTCTGTGGAGCTTTTCAGAAATGGATTTTTGTTGTTTTTCCATTAGAACAGATGTTTTATCCTGTGACCGTGTACGGTGAAATTAAATTTCAGGACTTTTGAGGAAGAGAAGATAACCTGCTATTTTCTAATGTTTATTTCCTCAGGTTTTATCATCATTAGATTCTTTTAGAATAGCCGACATTCATATTTTAGAGTCATGTTTTAGTCGGGTTTACCGTGTCAGAGTTCATGTCTGCTTTTGCAATTTACATGGGCCAGAGATAATCCTAAAAAGCTGCAATCAGTATCTAAGAGGCTGGGATTTTCCATTCTTTATTGCCCTTATCTAACTTTTCAATGTGGCACTCACTGCTTTTCATATCTTGCAATTCCAAAATGCTTTCTTCTTACGAAAAAAGAAAGTGCGTCCCATGATTTTAAATACCATATGGTCTATCACATACAGATGCACTTGTATATTAAGAATCTATTTTATCACAATGGAAAAGAGGCAGGGAAGAGGTTTTTTTAAATCAAACGTTTATATAGTGTTTTCTCTTTGCCTGACATAATTCTAACCGGTCACAAATACGAATGAGCTTAACATTTCAAACAATCCTATGATATTGTTATTACCCCTATCTTATAGATAAGGAAACTCAGGAATAAAATTTAATGTAGACAAGTTGAAGAATAAGCAATCAGAGACTAAATAAACAGTAGGAGGGCAAGGGCTAGAGATTTTCAGGGAAAATTTTAATTTTTCACCCTGGTAATAGATTTTATTTTGTGTGCCAGTGTACTTTAAGTTTATCGGATTTTCAAGGCTGGTATATTGACTTCCCTTAAAAGAAGAGCCAGAATAGGATTTCCAATGCACACTTGGGAAGAGAGGTGTCAGACCCTATCAAACGTGGCATCAGATACAGCACTTCCAAAATCATGTTCACGTGCACTAAAAGTTGGTTAATTTACCCTAAAGAGTATCGCTTGGTTCCTTACAACATTAGGAATTGTTCCATTGTGTTTCAGATATCACAGTGCCCCAAACTGATATTATAATAATCCCTTCTTCTTATACTAAAGAAGTTACCTAGCCCTGGTCTTAGTTTAAGTAGTTTTTTTCCCTCAGTTTCTGGCACTTGCTTTTTTATTCAGGAGTCATTTTCTGTTTCACCAGCATTTGAAAAAGTTGTCTGTTTTAAAAGCCTGTATTATTGATAAATTGTCCAAGCGCCCTGTGAATGCCTTAATGCCAGTGAGGCTACAGTGTAGTATAAGGGAGCCAGAAAATTGCTAGTTGAAGGAAACGCTGTCTAAAATGAGAGTGAAATTAATAGCATTCCCTGGAGGGTCACCTCTTGGACTCTTCCTGATCTTGGGCACAAAGAGACAACAGCTGTAAACTACTCGTAAATAGCTATGGACCACACATTTCAAAATGTCTGCATCAATGGGAAAACAGTTTTGAGTCTTAGAATTACAGGCTTGATTCAGGGTTTGGGCCTTGTAAAATAATCAAGCTGTCACGTCTGAAAAGTCTGAGATCAAATTTAAAATTCCATGGCTCTGGAGTAACCATTAAGATCTAGCGCAACCAATATTTAAGCATCTGGGCTTTGAAGACAAATCAAGAAGTGTAGAGGAAATCATTACAAAATAAGAATGGGAAAAAAAGCTATAAAAAGTTAATATTGATTAAATTGTATAAGATTTTTAAGAGCTCAGATGTCAGGTGGGGCGTTCTGTTTTCTTGTACAGGCATTAGTTACAGAATCAGAGCTAGATGTGCAGAAATAGAAGAGAGAGAAAGGGTCTCCTGGTCATGAGTCCAGACATCCTTTCAGTGTGTGCCTTGTAAGAAAAAAAGGAAAGAGAGATCAAAGTGCCCCTAATCTCCAGATCTCACTCTCTAACACTTAAGTATATTGTTTTGTCCACATTTCACATTAGGTACTATTTTTTTGCATGTATGAGTGAATAATACACAAAGTCACTCTAATTTCCCCATGTCATCACTTTGTGATACCTTTATTTTCAGAGATCCAAGTGAATAAATTATAGAGTTAATGCCTCCTCTAAAATAACCATTGCATATTTTAAAATGACAGAAACCAGTGATGTTATAAACAAGTTATAAAAACCAAGAATTTGTTAAATCACCTCAGGAAACACTGAGATACCTGCAGATCGCCTGGTCAAATTCTAGCTTCATCATGTAGACAGGTAAGTTACTTTGCCTTTCTGTGCCTTCCTTGGTTTCCCTGTCTGTACAATGGGGATGATAGCATAGCTACCTTATGAAATTGGTATTAGAATTAAATATGTTAATAAATATAATGATGATATGTATTTAGGACAATGCCCAGCACATAGCAAGCAACTATATACCTATTTATTGTTGTTCTTATTCTTTGTTTTTTAAATTTATTTTTGCAGTCAAATAATATTGTTGATTTTATAACAGCTAACGTTTGTTGGGTGTTTACAATATTTCAGACACTGTGGTAAACACTTTGCAATGATTATTTCATTTAATTTTTATGACAACCTTATGAGGTGGCTACTGTTACTATCCCTATTTTAAAGATGAGAAAACTGAGGCACAAACAGTGTAAGTAACTTGTCAGAGTAATAAAGCTAGCGAGTGGTAGAACCAGAATATGTCAATATGTGTTATCGTTACTATCAGCATAAACCATATATATTTTTGTTATGTTAACTTCCTCTTCCTTTATCCTCGCTCATTATACTGTGATGTTCATGTAGCAGGATTTGGTCATTGGTTTTTAATTTACCTGTGACATTATTTTTAGTTGAATAATTCCGCTAGGTAGAATCTTCTCATTGTCCTATTCAGACTTTTCTAACCTACATCATTTAACTGAAAGCAACCTTTCTAAGCTGAACCACCACAAAAAGTTGTTTTCCCCATAATTCCCAGTGTAAATTGGGCATTGCCAATGTCCAGAATAAATCCTCTGATGTGAATCATTTCAACCCTGAGAAAGCCTAGTATAGGTGTCAACAAAGCAGAGGAATAAAAAGTTCTTCCGATATGGAATAAAGATGTCCAATAAAAACGATGGCCTCTTTAAAGTGCATTTGGAAGGATTAAAGAAGTAGGGCTTTCCTGGAATTGTCAACACGCTGAATAAGACAAAGGAAGAAAAGTACTGTCCTTCACTGCACCCCCTTCCTGATATTTTATATCATCCACTTTGCTGGCCTTGATATGATTAGAAATCACTAGATTCCTTTGATAGCTGAGAGTCTCTGTCCTTTAAAACCATAGTCCATGAAGAAAGAATGAGCTGGACACCTTGCTTTTGCTGGCTAGAGAATAATACATGCAAATAGACATTCTCTGAAATGAGGAAAACACATCAAATCTGTTTAAGGCTCTTTTGTTTTCAGCCATTGTTCTCATTAAGCCTCAGAGATTCAAATGGAAACATAATCTCAGGGCTTATTTCCTCAGTCTTTGCCACACACTGAAACAATTTAACCAACTTTTTTTTTATAAAGGCATCCATTTAAGGAACATTCAGTCACAAAGAGAGGCAGTGAGTCTGATGACCTCTGCTTTCTCTAACAGGTGGGGGACAGAAAGGGAAGGGAAAGCAGCTCTTCATTAGCTCCAAAACTCAAACTTTCCAAACAGTCCCCTAATTTGCCAATCTAAAGGCATCAAACTGGCAAAATTCAGACCAGAAGATTTCCTGTGTTGGATTTTTACAGCTCGCCATATAGATCTGTTCACAAGTTAGCGTGTAAACATCTTGGGCTCAGTCAGCTCTCAGGACGGATTACAAGAGCTGTGGCAGTTATTTGTAGTGAGGTGGATGGACCTAGAATCTGTCATACAGAGTGAAGTAAGTCAGAAAGAGAAAAACAAATACCGTATGCTAACACATATATATGGAATCTAAAAAAAAAAAAAAAAAGGTCATGAAGAACCTAGGGGCAGGACAGGAATAAACACGCAGACGTAGAGAATGGACATGGGGAGGGGAAAGGGTAAGCTGGGACGAAGTGAGAGAGTGGCATGGACATATATACACTACCAAATGTAAAATAGATAGCTAGTGGGAAGCAGCCGCATAGCACAGGGAGATCAGCTCAGTGCTTTGTGACCACATACAGCGGTGGGATAGGGAGGGTGGGAGGGAGACGCAAGAGGGAAGAGATATGAGGATATATGTATATGTATAGCTGATTCACTTTGTTATACAGCAGAAACTAATACACCATTGTAAAGCAATTATACTCCAATAAAGATGTTAAAAAAAAAAGAGCCAGGGCATGAAACTTTCAGAGTCCACTTGTACTGCGGTGTGTATATAGAGATTCCCCCCCCACCCCTTGAATGAGGTCACCATCCTGCAGAGAGAAGTTACTGAGTCCCTCCCTGCACCACCCTGCCCCCAGCACCTCCCAGGCTGACCTCCCAGCAGAGTCTTGCAAATCAATGGACAGGCCCAAGGCCCTGCCTTATTAGAGTATTTCTGAGTTTACGAAGCACCTTGCACATAATTATCCCATGTGACCTCCCACCTTTGAGGTAGACAGGGCTAGAATCCTTATCTTCATTTTAAAGCCAGGGGAAACCAGGCGACAGAGGACCATGGCTTACTCAAGCTTACGAAAGGGCCAAGTAAAAGAGAAAGACCTCAGACGTGGGCCTTCTGGCTTTAAGTCCAATTCTCCTTCCAGACAACCTGCTACTGTGGATGAAAGCGGGTTCTACCCCAAGCCACAGAGAATACGTTGCTTTTGCAGATTAACCTTAATTTTCTCCATAGGTAGAGTGGTTCATTTGCAAAAACTAGTACACTTGTTCAAGGTTCGAGTGACATTTGTATCCAAGCTAACTCTGTGGATCCTTCACATAAGACAATTTCCTCCTTTGTTCAGATAGAATTGATTTGAGTCTCATGGGCCTTCTGTCCTGTAGGTGCCTCGTGGTGAGAATGAGTGACTTAACTGCGATGCTGTATACAGATTTTTCAGTCTTCTCTCTATACCACTATTGCTTGTTCCAGGATAACAAAAACTGTAATACAATAGTTTCGATTCAATTTCAAAGTGTTTTAATTGTAAAACACAAGTATGTACTCCTTATTCCACTCATTTAAAATAAGGGAGAATTGGAAAATTTAACCATTTGTCAAATATTTTGGTTCTAATTCGGTTAATCTTATATTATCTTATATTAAATCTTATATTAAATCTTATATTAAATAAAAATGCTTCAACTCTGATGCACTTTTGCATTAGAGAAAGGAATTAATTCATGTATTTGTAGTCTACCTACTGCTTGTGGAAAATAGGCACTTTGTGCCCTTATAATTTCATATTTCTACATGGCCTCAGTTTAATATAAGGGAAGAACCAACCACAGCTTCAACCCTTGTCCATTTACAGAACCTTCTGGGAGCCAGTCTCCATTTGTAACAACCAGATTCTAAGTAGAAGCACTTTGAGTTTTATAAGCATTTGTTCTTTTCTCTGGGGATATATAACTTTTAGTCATTTATAATGATTTAGGTGGCCATCGAGCATTTTGATTTACTGTCAGCAATGAAATTAGTTTTCCAATGAAAAAAGCAAGAATTTCTATATCTGGATTTCCTACGGCACAAATAGAAGCTGTTGGTATGCACATATCATTACCTAATCTTTTGCAAAGTTTCTATTCCCGAGCATTGATGTCAAATGATCAAGAGAGTTTCACATCTCTTGTTCGTCGTGTCCCCCCACATAGAGTCGAACGGTCTCTCCGCCAGTCTCATTTTCAGGACTTCCCCACTCCGTGACTTTTGACCTGGCTGTGGTTGAAAAGTCTTGGGACACAATTTCCATTGCCCTTTGGTATTGGGCTGGACAGCCAAGCTTTGCTATTACTAGTTTATTTTTAATCCTAGAAATTATGTGTTTATTTCCACAATGAGCAAATGTGGATAAATCAATACACAGAGGCAGAGCTAACAACATGGTAAGATGTGGTGCCCCAGGTTTCCTTAGTTGAAGACAATTATGTGAATGTCACCCCAGGAGGCAAACAGCTGGGAAAGCTTCAGAGCCCTGTGCATTTCATTCAGAACGACTAATCCACATCTCCCTGTGGCCCTCTGACCCCCAACTAGTCAGTGAAGGAAATGAGCAGCTGGGACTAAATGACCTAAAAGCAGCGATGTGATGCTTTCTTTCTATGGGGGCAGAGAGCTGTAGGGCAGGGCCGTCAGAGAAGTGCACAGCCCCCTGCCTGCATACCAACACCCAGCAGTCCTGGGAGTCCCAGAGCCCCCCAGAGAAGTAGGACCACCTCATCGTGCTCTGGCCAAGACAGGTGACTGACAGCCCAACCGAGCTAAAATGGAGAGAGGAACATGGCATATTAACTGTTTCTTCTTCCTTCTCCCCTTTGCTGGGCAAGTGCCCTTTAGTGAATCACTTGTCAGGAATTTCACCCCATCCTGAGCCATTAAACCAGAGAGAGGAAAAGTTCAGACCGACCTATAAATGCTGTGGTATCATTTAACAACCTTATTTAGTGAATTACTGATTACCCGACCTCACTTTCAAAGTATAGAGGTATGCTTAGACCTTATTAGCCCTTATTAGAGTGAATAAATGACATCTAATTTTGGACACCCTACAGAGTACTTCGGGGCTTGCCATATGGCTTATACTTTAAATAAAATTTCTGACATCAAGCTTTTTCCCCACAAATCAGTGAGCAGTACCAGGATTTGTACACCTTATGGAGTTCTTCTTGGCTTATCCATTCACAGGAAGTATCTCTTTATACTCCCTAATTACTAAGAGTATTTAAAGTGTGTGCATCTTCCCACAGAGAGCCCAAACTAAGTCTGCACCACGCATCTTATAGTACAGGCAGGGCATGTGTCAGTGCTCTATCTGATTTGCCGTAGGCTGTGGTAGCAGAGTGAGCTCAAAGGTGCAATTAGCTCAGGCTAATTTAGAAACATTTGTTTAGCATATGTTCTCTAAGTAAAACATGGAATTGCAAGCACAATGGTGAACAAGAAGTGGAAAATGTTAAAATGGCATTGCCTGGTATACGGCCATCTAGGCTGGGCTGGGAATTCGGATTGCATGCCTATTCTAATTTGGCTGGGGGGTCAGCTAGTGGGACCTCTAGACCCATGTGGCAAGGTCTGCAGGGGCCTCACCCAGTCCCTATGGCACAATCTCTGCATTGTTGGTGCTGGGACCATGTCTCCTGACTCCCCCATTACCGAAATCCTTTGATTATTTTAGGGAGCTTCTGTTACGACGTGAAGATGCTTTCATCTTTGCAGATGAATTCGGATGAGATAAAGAAGAGGTGTGTAGGATTAGAGGCGGGAATCTTCGTAGAAACTTCCTACCCCTTATCTGCTTCTCATCGTGGCCACCAGGAAAAGAAACCTCCCAAACATGATGTTCTTATTTCAGGGAGAGGGACCTATTATGGATCTATATGGATCTATGTCAATAATATATGTTAACTGAATGAGAACGGGGGAGAGCCATGAGAGGGAAATGGGAATTAAAAAGTAAACTTTGGGCATCAGTAAAAGTTGACTCTGGATAGGAAAACCAATCAATCAGTGGGACACTTGAGGGAAAAGGGCAGACTGTATGTCTTTTTCACTGCTGTATCACAGTGTCTTTTACATATTGGTGCTCAACAAATATGTGTTGAATTAAATCTTTATGTAATACACAGATATTTAATGTGTAAGGCACTGTTCTTGGCTCATTGGGAATCCCATCCCCTCAGGTATCTTCTGCATTCTAGTGGCAGAAACAAATAATCAACAAAGAAAACAACAAAAGAAATACAACGTCAAGCAGTGATAAGGAACTTGAAAAATAAATATATACATCAGTTAGGGAGAGAGAGTGAAGGAAGGAGGTTGGGCAGAGAAGTTCTCTGAGGAGATGACGTCTCATCTGGTTCAGGGAAGAGGGGAGGGAACACATCATGCAAAGATTTGGAGTCAACATTCCAGGTGCAGCAGAGGCCTAGGAGAGAGCTGGCCTTCGGAGATTGAGGAACAGCAGAGAGGCAGTGTTGCTGGAGCCCAGTGACCACGGGAAGGAGGGTGAGAGCAGATCAAAGAAGAGTCCTGGGCCAGGCCAGGTAGGGTTCTGCCAGCCATGGTGAGGGGCTTGGGAGGCTTGTTCTAAGTGTAAGAGAAAGACATTAAAGGGCTTTGAACATGGGAGTGGCATAATATGACTGTGTTTTTAAAAATTACTCTGACTGCTATATAGAGAATTAGCCTGGGGCAGGGCAGGTTTGGACGTAGGACTCTAGGGGACCAGTGAGGAACGATGAGTATATAATCCAGGTGACAGGGGATGGGCCAGAACGATGGTGGTAGCAGTGAGGGTGATAAAGAAAAGGGGATCTTTAGAAAACCAGCCTGGAGGTCCAGTGGTTAGGACTCTGTGCTTTCCCTGCCAAGGGTGTGGGGGGAACTACTTAAAAGGTCCTGGAAAGATAGCACTAACCTGAAAGCCCATAAAGATAGCCTCCTCCTAGCTTCCTATCTGGGCTCCTTCGAACCTCTGGGAACCTCCCTGTTCACCACCTCTTACCCTGTGTGGTCGGCAGAATAATGCCCAACACACACACACACGCGCACACACACGCGCGCGCGCGCACACACACACACACACACACACACACACACACACACAAGATGTCCATGTCCCAATTCTCAGAACCTCTGAATATGTTACCTTACTTGGCAAAGTGGATTTGGAAGATGTGATTAAGTTAAGGACCTTGAGATGGGAAAATAATCCTAGATTTCCCAGTGGGTCCAGTCTAATCATGTGGCTCCTTAAAAACAGAGAACCTTTGCTGTCTGGAATCAGAGGCAGATGTAACTATGGAAGAATAGACAGAGAGATACGACATTGCTGGGTTTGAAGATAGAGGAAGGGGCTGTGAGCCAGGGAATGTGGGTGGACACTAGAAGGTGGAGGAGGCAACAGAACAGATTCTCCCTTATCGGCTTCGGAAAGGAACACAGCCCTGTGGACACTGACATAGGACTTCTGATCTACTGAACTATAAGAGCCCAGGACCCACTGGCCCTCCTGGCCCTTGTAATCAATAGCTTCCTGCTCCAAGGCTTGACAGAGCTCAAGTTCATATCCAGACTGAGCTCAATAAATCCTCTTCTTGCTTTAAACCTCTTCACACAGTTCTATAACATCTCTCCTATAATAGAAATAGTCAATAATAGAATTGAGTTCTCAAAGGCTTGTGAAGGCTCCCTGACTCTCTTCCTGGTCACAGACCCATCATCATCGTGGCTTTCCCAGGAACCTGAGTGTCTGTAAGTTTCGTGGACAACCTGAGTTCGTATTTGGAGTTCTCATGCTCTCTAAATTGTGTTTCTTAATCTCATGCTTCTCCTTAAGCAGCCAGTGAGGTTATTTTGGAGTAGAAATGTGTTATTTGGAGAGGTTAATAGTTTGTAACAAGTTTATTCCATACTTTTATCTTTAGGGGATGATTTGCTTTTGTTTTCTTGCCATTGAAACTCTTTTCCCTTAAAGTTTGCACTCTCTCTGACCTTTCTTGGCTCTGGGGCTGTCACCCACTGAGGCAGGCAGGAGAGCAGGAACCCTCTCAGGACTTTGGAGCTTGTTGATACAATGGAATAGTTTGCAGAAAGTAGCTTACCAACTGTGACCTATTTTTTGCCCTTATACGTGTGCATAGGAATCCAGATGGTTTGATTAAATATAGCCTCTCCTGGTTCTAAAGGGAACACTTTTCAGCATGGAGTATAGAGAATTAGCCACATGATTCCCAATGACATTAATGGGGGCTACCAAGGCATTCCCTGTATTCTGAATTGCAAATGCAACCCTAATGTTTGCTAAAGGGGTGGTTCTATTTATAGACCATCTGGCTGCTAGTATTGTGCAAATGCATGAAAAATTTCTTGCCCCAAGAATGTGCATTTAGAGGCAGATGGACATAGTACAGCACTTCTCGAACTTTAGTTTGTATTAAGGACTATTTATTGAGTTGCAAAAATGGAGATTCCAGATTCCTGGGCCCATTTTTCAGGAATTCCACCTGAGTGAGTCTGGGGCAGGGCCCAGGAACCTTCATCTTTAGTACCTACACCGTATGCACCATGGCCTGGAGTTTGGAGAAAGTCATTTCTCTCTCCTAATTTTTTTTGGTTGAAGTATAATTAATTTACAACATTATGTTAGTTTCTGGTGTACAGCAAAGTGATTCAGTTATACACATATATATAAATTGTTTTTCATATTCTTTTCCATTATAGGTTATTCCAAGATATTGAATATAGTTCCCTGTGCTATACATAGGACCTTGTTGTTTATCTATTTAATATATAGTGGTTTGTATCTGCTAACTCCAGACTCCTAACTTATCTTTCCTGCACCCCCTTTCCCCTTTGGTAACCATAAGTTTGTTTTCTATGTCTGTGAGTCTGTTTCTGTTTTGTAAATAAGTTCATTTGTATCATATTTTAGATGCGCATATAAGTGGTATTATATGATATCTCCTAACTTTTGATTACTCATTTGACTATAAGACTGGTAATGTCAGCATGATGAGTTCATTTCCAGGATTCAATGTGGTAAAATATGTGAAACACCCACAACAATTCCCTAATTTCGTTTTCCCTCTCCCTCCCATCCCATTGACCAAGAGATGAGTGCTCAGTGGGAAAGGTGAGCTGTCATTCATGAGTCTTCTCCTGCCATCCTGCTGACTGGCCCCAGGACACTCATAGGAAACTATGTGGGAAGGGCCCTGATCGTCACAGAGGAGGGAATAGCTGCAGCGCAGTCCCCTGTGTGCTGGACACATGCCAGAAACTCACTGAAGCTGTTTCTTCTCCTGTAATATGAGAAAAATAATATCTACTTTTCGAGTTGTTATGAGAATTCAAAATATGATTAGTGAAATGCCTAGCACCCCTACCCCATAGTAGGTGCTTAATAAATGACAGATTCTATCATTTTTTCTCATTCATTCAATAAAAAGTTGCTGAATACCTTCTGCACGCCAGGTACTACAATGGCAGCTGGGACAGTCAGTCAAGGTACATGTTTCCCACTTTCACAGCACTTACAACTGAGAGAAGCCAAGCAGACAATTACAATACAGTGTGTTGAGAATTTAGTGTCTTCCTCTGGATTGGTGTTTCCTAGAAACAGCTATAGGACTCAAGAAGAAGAAAAGTACACAGAATAGTGGCATGGTAGGAAAATGTTAATGAAAAAAATGGCCATTTGTCTGTGTTACAAGCCCACTTACTAAGTAAATGTTATTAAGTTTCTGGGATAGCAGTCCATATATTCTTGCCTCCATCCCTTTACTTCTGTCACTTACAAATGATAAGGATTATGGCTGAAGTTATCTGGAGACATAAGACTCATCTAAGTGACTTAAGCAAATGCAGTCTTTCTCCTGCAAGGGAAGGATCCAGGATCTTGCTAATACATCAGCAAAGCCCTTACTCTTTTGTTTTCTTGTCTTATATTCCAGTTAATAAGTGTAAGTGTTTCAACATTTGACAGTGGTAGAAGAATCCTTCTTTTTTACTCTATTTTAGATAGTTTTGCCCACATTTTTCACCCTGCAAACCTAATGAACTGGGCTTCCCAAAGTTTGCTAATGAATGATGAATCCAATACACAAAACAAACTACAAACGGGAAGGAAGGCCCTCAGCCTCTGCCCTTTGGTTGTACATCTTTTACTTCTAGAGGGCTTAATAAATAACTTGTACTGACAGGATGTTTTATCCTTAGTCATACCAGTTCAAGCCATTGACTGATGAGCTAGCATGCTTTTAAACCATCCAAGTCAGTGAGAGAGAAGCAGAGTACTAATTTCATTCACAGCCCACTGGAGGGATATGGCCATACTTAATGACTCAGGAAATGGTGACCCATAGGCACCAACCTGCAGCTTAACCAATATGATTAGCCCAATGAGGAGAAAGTGTGCAGTGAACTGTGGAGACAGATGTGGTACAAAATGTACACAAATCTATGAATGGTCTGCAATATGGAGCTGGTAATTGACCAAGCTGAGTTCTCCTAACTCTTCCCTTGGGAAATTTTGTCCTAGATACCATTCTCCACAGCCTTCTAACTTTTCTAGTGTCGAGAAGCAACGGACAAACTTCTTTCCACTGGCCTCAGAGTAGTTCCTAATCTCCCTCCATTGCTATTCAGGGTCTTTACTCCAACCCTAAAGATCACAAGGTGCAAAGGACATACTAAGTAGCCCCTTATTATCAAATTATTGTGGGGCCTGAGCTAGGAGTTTTAGGGTGATATGGTTGATGAGAAAAATGTGAACCTTGTTCTAGGTAGAGTTGGTCCTCAGGTACTAATAGACTGAGTAAGAGTAATATTGGGTTCAGGCTGGCATGCTGAAAAGTAGGTAACCTGGAAATATAGTTCTTCTGCAGTTTTGAAAGAAAGAAATACCTGCATGTGGTGGCCCAGAAGAGGCATCCTTACAGCAATTTTTTTCAAACGCACACTTATTTCAAATGAAGTTGAAATAAGCTTCATGCACCAAATTCTAGAAACTTTTTGAATTCAGTCTTCTGGAGGAGCAAAAACCATAGGAATTCTAAATTCTTTATCCTCTCATTGTTAAAGTTAGTGGTAATATGATTTGATACAAGAATGACTCTTCTTTGGGAAGCTAATTTGGGCTGTTCATGTTAAATGAGTTAAACCAAATAGATGGGAAGATTTGGCCTTGAAAAATTTTCACAATGATTATTTCAGTGCATGCTGAGATCTTTGGTTTTTAGTAGATTTTTTTTCTCTTTGCCTGGGACTTCCCTCAGTTAATAATTTAAGGCTATAGAAATGCTATGCTCTCAAAGCTTGTTTCCAGTGATATATGAGGGGAAGCACACTGTAAATAAAAATTAAGCATTTTTCAACATCTAAGTGGCAGCTGAGTGCCACAGGGAGAATGAGTTACTGCCTTCGGTCCTAAAGAACATAACATAAATCATTTAAAAATTGATTTTGTAGCTACCAAGTTGCAGGCTTTTGATAAGGGCCTCCCTTCATCCCATGTAATCTTCAGGTCATGAACCTATGGGAAATAAAGTGTTCTGCAAAAATAATAGAGGTTTTCAACCAGTTTTATTATCTGCCTACCTCTCTCCAACTTTTCAGTTACCTTCCATTAACAACCCTCTCTCAGAGAATTTTCTTTCTATGTCCATAGAAAAAAACTAATTTTATTCCAAGTCAAGGATAAGAGCAACAGGAAAGTCAGTTTTCTCCTGAAGACCTTACATCCACTGGGTGTTTTATTTCTAAGAAGCAGTGAGGATATCTGTAAGGTAGTACAATAAGGATTGGCCTTAATATCAGAGGACATGAGTTTGAATCCTGGACCTCTGAGTAGTTTTTAATCTTGGGCAAGATAGGATAAACCAGATTTTGCTGCAAAAACAGACAACTCCAAAAATGTCAGGGGCTTAAAACAACAAAGATTTCTTTCTTGTATATGCTGTACATCCAGCATCATTAGCAGAGGGCTCTGCTCTCCCTTGTCCTCACTTCAGGACACAAGATACTGGACAATCCTCCTTCTGGAAATCACTGTTTGTGGTGGCACAGGGAAGGGAAGGTGGCTTTTTTGCAGGCTCAGCGGCCATGGCTCGCGGGCCCAGCCGCTCCGCGGCATGTGGGATCTTCCCGGACCGGGGCACGAACCCGCGTCCCCTGCGTCGGCAGGCGGACTCTCAACCACTGCGCCACCAGGGAAGCCCGGGAAGGTGGCTTTTAAAGGCTTCCATCCCAAAGCAACACATGCTTCTCTCACGAACATTTCATTAGCCAAAGCAAGTCACGTGGCCACATCAAACTTCACGGAGAAGGTGAAGTGTAATCCTCCCCGAAGCCTAGAAGCACTGAAAGTATTAATGTTCTACCCCTTTAAGCCTCAGTTTTCTTACCTACGAGTTATATATATGGCTCTTCTCTGAGTGTTGTGATTAATGATCATTAATGAAATGTGTGTTCTATCTCTGTTAGATAATAACAGCTAACACTAATTCAGCTGCTTATATGTGTCACTTACTATGCTAACAGTGCACTGTATTATTTTATTTTGTATTCACAACAACCTTATAACCTAGGCATTGTTATCACCACCCTACAGATGAAACTGATGCTTAGAAAGGTCAAGGAACTTTCTCATGAATCAACCAGCAAATAGTAAAGCCATGACTTAAATTATCCTTGTCAACCAACTCCCCAGCCTGTGCTTTGAGCCTGCTCTGTAGGTTGTTCAAACTTCAGATCATCCGTTGAAGGGATATTCACATGGTAGAACCATTTTGGCATTACCATATCATGAAGCCATTTCAATGCTTAAATATCTTACCTTCTTGGGAATTATAGGAGGGCCATTCGCTAAGAACAGTGTTACTGCATGATCCCTGGGCACCTCTTTCCCCACTTCACTCTGTGCTTCTAGACTCACCTCATCCCACCTTAGTTGGTGAGCGAGGTGACAGGAAAACTAAATATGAACAAAATTTTAGCTATAGCCTCTCTGGTCTCATATCATTTGTTTAGAGCGGTTTGGCCTAAAACTGCTATTTTGGCCTCTATGCCCACCAGTTCAATGACAGATGCATCACTACAGTGAAAGCCCCATGAGCAACCCATCTGCCATATTCACCATGAATCCAGAACCATTCCTGGCACAGTGTAGGGGCTCAGAAAATATTTCTTGAATGAACAAATGGATGCTGTTATATTTTTCTTTAAAATAAGACAGTTTTTCTATTTACAGCTTAAAATGGCTTATAAACCAGTTACACCAAAATGGTCTGGGACATAATAGAATTATACTCATTTGATATCAAAGTCAGATATTACTGGAATTCCCAACAGATCAAAGACCACCTTTACCAGGTAATCTCCATTCCACCACTGGCTTTGGTCATTATCAAGCCTCAAGAAAATCCTTACCGACTTCTCACTTGGAGAAGAATGCGAACCATTGGTTTAAAGGAGACAAAGTATTTATTTGTCCTTTCTTGCTGTGTGCCAAGAACTATAGTAGGTATTGGCAATATAGTAAGGAACAGAGCAGCCACATTCCCTGTATTCATGGAGCTTACAATTTATTTGTGGAGAAAGCACTAAACAGACACTACACAAAGGAATTTGAAATTGTAAACTCTGATAAGAGTCATAAAGGACTGTTCTCTTATCTATCCCAAAACTTCCCTTGGTATCAATGGTATCCCTTCCCCATCGTCATTTTCTCTTCGTCTTAGGCAGGAAGACATGAGAGGAAAATGTTCATACTTATTGAAAAACCCAGTGTAAAGACTGAACTGAATTACTATGCAATGCTCACTCCCACATTTTCCTCTTTAAATAATTCATTCACATGAATTTATTCATGCACATAAATGAAGGCATAGTATCTTGTCATCCAGGATAGCATAGGATCTTCCTCAAATGGCTGATATAAAAGCAGCCCCATATTCAGGGTCTACCAGACCTCCCATCCCAAGCTAGCATTGCCTACATCTCTGAGAGCAGGAAATCGAGTCAATTAAGTGAGACCTTGGGGTTAAAGTCACCCAAAACACTCTAAAACTTTTATCACATTTTGTTTGAGCACTTCAACCCCAGTAGAACTCCAGTGAAATACCAATAGATCAGTTTCTAATACATTCTGTTAGATTGGTGCCCCTGCTTAGTACCAAGGAGAAACCTTTTCAGCCAATGGGGAATATAACCAATAAATAGAATCTGAAGGGAGCTGAAAAATTATTGCCTCTGCAAGCACAAGCTGTTAGTGCACGTGCAGAACACTGATGGCTTGGGCTTCCCCTGTTTCCTAAAGAAGAGAAGCTCCACAGAGATTTTTGGGTAATTGCTCTTGACACATGCAGTGAGCACATGACTGGCCTTCCAGTCAGTGTGATAGAAGAGCCCACCATTTTACGGCAAAAGGTCCTCACAGTCAAGATTTCCCAAAGTACAGCAAGTGCCATTTTGACCTGTTTCTGTTGTAATCTGTATATACTCTACATATTTAGATGGTAAAGAAAAGTTTATAGGAGTCCTTCATCTCTCTTCCTTCCTGTCTCTTCAACAAACTGTATTCCCAGCTGTGGCTACATTAAGATATCCACCCCCCCTTTTTATTTTGTGGATGGAAACAAGATGAAAAGTTCTTGAAAAAACTTTGATTTCTGAAATGTTTGCCACACACTCTGAGGTCTGACTATGAGGGAGAGAAAATGGTATGCCTCTCTTTCTTGCCTGAACAGATCCAGATGTGTAAAATGAGCCACTGTGTTTCAGAGATTGTGCTTACATGCGGGGAATAAAAAAAAACAAAAAACAAAAAACTTCTTATCTCAGAAATGAAAAATAACATGGTAGACCATGTTACAATTGGGGTTAAAAGGATCCCAAAGTTATCATTTCAACATCTGTTTTACTGGAAGTGTGAATTCATATTACCTTACCTCTCGTGACTGTCAGTATAATTGATATAAATTTGACTGTCCCTGAATTTATTCAGTCATCAACTTTGGCAAGAGAGAAGAATTCTAAAAGGAAGTTCATTTATTTTGGTCTTTATGGCTAATGCTTTTGTTTTTGATCAGCCTAGGTCTATGAAAGTAGGTTGGAAGCTCATGGGACAGAAGTGTTAAAAATTGATTTGGTGAGGGTGGTTAAGAAGCTGTTCTTTATCTTCAGAGTTGACACCATGGACTTGCCTTCCGCAGGCTGTAGACCTTTGAGTTGTTCATTCTGTAGCTGAGGTGGGTTTTCAGTGAGCTCTGTACGTCCCTTACCTGAGCCTCCTTTATGGTTTGCCTTTGAGAAATAACTTTCAGAGTTAGATGAGCAGGTGGTGGGGATAATTCACATTAGAAGAATTCACATTAAGAAGAATGAGAGAGAGAAAGAGAATCAAACCTCTGTTCACTTTCTTGAGCTAAGGAAATGAGTCATTGTTGATGTATAAATGGTTCATTGGATTTCAGTAAATTAAAGTGTTCAAATATAAGCTGGGAATACCCTGGTTTAAATTAGTCCATTGAGTTCTCTATCAGCTTTCTTAGGTATGAGACATGAGACATTTTGGTGGGAAATATGGCTGGAAAAGGTCCTAAGTGCCATCCTATTGGGATTAATCTAGTGTAAGAAGGTCCCTTGGCAGCCACCAATCATCACGGAGGTATTGAATGCCGTGTGAAAAAATTAATAAAAGAAGATACATGGGCAAGAGGAAATTAGAGCTCATTTACTCTGTGTGCTAACCTACATGATTTGCCATATTTCGAGTAAAATGACTATTGGCCGTTTCTAAAAATTGAAATCTACCTAAATAAAATGAAGACACGATGATACTCAGTGACTGTCCAAACACTAACAAAAGAGGATCATGAGAAGAAAAGGTACTCTTGTGGGTGTAAAGACTGAAAAGAAAAAAAAAAAAAAGGTGAAAAAAGTGGGAAGGAATTCTTCCAATACAATGGAAAGAAATGGCTATTCAAGCAAGGCATTATTTAGAGCAGGGGTTCCCAACCCCCCGGCCACGGACCAGTAGTGGTCCATGGCCTGTTAGGAACCGGCCTGCACAGCAGGAGGTGAACAGCAGGGCCAGGGAGCGAAGCTTCATCTGTATTTACAGCCGCTCCCCATCGCTTGCCTTAGCGCCTGAGCTCCACCTCCTGTCAGATCAGAGGCGGCGTTAGATTCTCATAGGAGTGCAGACACCCTACAATGAACTGCGCATGCAAGGGATCTAGGTTGCACGCTCCTCATGGGAATCTAACGCCTGATGATCTGAGGTGGTGACGCTAGTGCTGGGGAGAGGCTGCAAATACAGATTATCGTTAGCAGAGAGGTTTGACCGCACAGAGACCATAATAAATCAGTTGCTTGCAGATTCATGTCAAAACCCTGTCAGTGAGTGGCAAGTGAAAACAAGTCAGGGCTCCCACTGATTCTGCATTATGATGAGTTGTATAATTATTTCATTGTATATTATTACAGTGTAATAGTTATAGAAATAAGGTGCACAATAAAGGTAATGCGCTTAAATCATCTCAAAACCATCCCTCCCCCAACCCCAGTCCATGGAAAAATTGCCTTCCACGAAACCAGTCCCTGGTGCCAAAAAGGTAGGGGACTGCTGATTTAAAGGGTAAGGCAATATTTAGAAGATAGGGACTCTCCCTGTTAAGTGGATCTTAATGTTGAGGAAGGAGTGGGATGGGCTGTTGAAGACAGCAGAGGTCTAAGTCTTAGGTCTTTTAGCAGCCACGTGTTTGTGATGGGAGGGCTTCTCATCCCCATTCTTGGAAGCATTCCAGTTTAGAATAGCCACAAGAAATCTCATAGACGAGATTTCCCTCATTAGCTGAAGAGGTAGATTAAATGACCTCTAGGGTCCATTTCAACACTTAGTAACCCATATATCTAATTTAGAGACTGTCTGTAGACTTTTTACAAAATAATATTAGCACCTTACATCTGTTTCATTGGCTCCTCAGCTCTGCAAGGATGGCTCCTTGCAGTATTTCTCTCAATGTATAAGAATTTATCCATAGGACTATGCCAAACTCTAAAGAAACGGGATTATAAAAGGATTAAGACTGTTTCCATTTCTTTTTCTTTCTGGTTCAATTATAGCCATTGGAGACATCATCAGGAAATTTGATTTTCTATTGAAAAGATCATAACCCTCAAAACATAGTTAGACCAAGTCCGGGAGCCCAAAAAGGGTCTTGGGTGAAGGGGGACAAAGAGGTGATGTGTAGGAAGACCATATTTGGTGCAGAAGACCATTTTTCAAGTTTTAGAACCAATGTGACCCTAAGAATCTAAGAAGGAAATACGGATGTTGGTTATTTTATTTATTTTGAGGTCTGAAGGCAATTGGCATCCCATGCATCGAGAGGTCCTTTGCTCTTGCTGTTTGTACATCGGCTCTTCCTAACGGTGGCTAGAGCCCACCCCAAAGAACTGCTCGATTGATGGGAACAAATTGCCGAGCATTATATCTGTTGCTGGAGATGTCAGTCTGCAGGCAGTCAGGGAAGCTGGGGTTGTAATTTGAACAAAATGTCACTGTTTTGAGAGTTTTTTTAAATGTGCTTTTTCTGTGATGATAAATCACAGGCCTGTGCAGGGGATAATAACACAAAATGTTTGACAGCTTTTCTTACAATTGTCTGGCATTCTGTTTGCCTAATTATTGTCAGCATCACCCACATGGGGAAATTGTTGTTGAAGAAAGCTCGGCCGTGACTGTCAGAATGTGCACCTGCCATTCTCCTGCCTTCCTCTGGACTCCTGTCACTGTGTCACAGGTGGAGCATCGCCCATCTTTGCTGTGCGAAAGGCTTAGTTAAGCTTGGAGTCTTGTGTCCATGCAGAGATGTGGCTCTGCTCTCTGACCAGATGGGACAACAAAGCAGACAAAGTTGATGGAGAATTTCTGAAAGGTCATACAAAGAACAAGGATAATTTAGTTCAGTTAGGTTCTTTGGCATACTGAGGGAAGTGCCGAGAGATCACTTGCTTTATGGGTATGGATTGTAAAATTATCTATTTGTGTAATCATTCTACTTTGAAAGGCAAGGTAATTAATTGCTTTAATTAACTCCAGTAAAGACTAGATTGTTACAGGGGGAGTGTTGGCATAATGTGCTTTGCTGTGATCTGATATGCTCTTGAAAATAGTGGCTATCTCTAGAATCAGTTTCCTTTCTCTGAGACCTCACTGGTGATGTTCCTGCCATAATTAGGCTGCCTGTGAGAAGGGTCAAAAAAAGGAAGAAAAGTCACAGAAAGCGTAGTAAAGATCTCGTTTTCATAATTGTCATTGCTTTTTTACAGGAGCTTCATTATCTTTCTTAGGTTTCCCCTGATTTGGGCCAATCTAATTCTCCATCAGTAGCTGATAGCAAGTGAATGTCAGGGACATAGTGAGTCAAATGTCATCATCTGTTTAGGAGCTGTGTGTTGAGAACTTGTTTAAGAGATACTCCCTTATGGTATACCTAAAAAGGTTTTCTGAAATACATGGAAGCTTGCTGGTGTGTTAAGAAGCCTCCAAAGTACACTGGAGTTCATTTAAAATGAACTAATGACATCTGCAAATAATTTTCCCCATGCTTTTGGCTAAAACATAGCTAAAAAGATTATAGCAAACTATAAGATTTAGGCTGAGAATTATGAATATATACATGTATTTATATACATACATATGTAATATATATACACGTATATAGTTTATATATATAGCAAACTATAAGATTCAGGCTGAGAATTATGAGTATATACATGTATTTGTATATATACCTATCTAATATATCCACATATATAGTGTATGTATATTACATATATATAATTCTTCTCTGAACTCAGCTCCATATTTTGGCAGGTGGAGCTGCAGAGGTTCTGGACTTGGGATGGGCTCATCTCTGTCCTCAATTGCAGAAGCATTCCCTCCCCACCTCCCTAACACCATTACCCGCCCCCGTGCCCGTGCCAGCTGCAGAGAGGGAAAGGTGCCAGAGGGTGGTGTAACAAGCAGGTGGCAGGTTGGAGGGATAGACCCAGCATGCCAAACCCTGTGGACGCAGGAAGTGCCTTTGACCTCCCGTATCCAGTAGGCCTGGGGTGTGTTCTGGGGAAACATCCTGGGAAAGCCCAGCTCAGAACTGAGGATAGGCCTTTGGGCTTCTCTACAGATGTTTTGCTTTTCCCTGACTGCCTGGCCTCAGCATCCAAAAGTGTTGAATAATGTCAAAAACAAAACAAACAAACAAAAAGCTACCAAGCCCATTTATAAAGCAAACACGTGCTCCAAAGGGAACATATAATTTAATAGAGAGGATTGAAGAATACTAAATATATCCAACAGAATGCTTTAGATGGTAAAGACAATCACTTCCATTATGAAGCATTTGAAAAATAGGATTGTCTTTTACATTCATTTTGGCGTTTTTATAATATAAATATATGCACATATTTAGGGCTATGTCATAACTAATATACATCCTCAGATTCATGAAAGTGTATCTTGGTCAATGAGCCTTGGTTTTCAAATGCATTAGGGTAACCCCATTAGAATCCAAGCAGCCATCCCCCAAAGTGATTTTATATTTCTTTATCTCCCCTGTCTTCTTCCATAGGATTTTGAAGTGTCCTTGCTATGACAAGACACTTATTAGGAAGAGGAGGAATCAATATACTTTGATGTTCATGTTAGGAATCAAAAATGTTGTGTATCTTGTGGTTTTAGAAGTCGCTCACAAGGCCACAAGGTAGCTTTTCATGCAGATATTGCCATGTAGATCCCCATCCTGTGGCTTCTGTTGGATTTCAAAATTGCAGTGTAGCACCAGGAGTAGTTCCCAAGGCCAGTCAGCCCTGCTTTTCCAGTTTGCAAATTGGGATGACTGTACCATGGCCCTAGTTTCAGTTCTGATACATGGACACAAGGGTGGTGCCAGCGAGGGCACCAAATATCAATAGAATTATTGCCTCTGTCTTTTTAGCAGCAGGCGCTCAGACTCAGAGTAATCGCGTTTCCTCAGCTAATTGAAGGGAAGAGTATGGCATAGACATGTTTTGGTAGTGCAGGGATCTTTCACTCCTAACATAGACTGTCAACCAAATTATAGGAGACATACATCCTCAAACTATTTTCATTCTTCTTTTATTTCTGCACATATTTTCCAACAGAATCATGGAACTTTAAAACTGAAAGCTCTCACTTTAGAGATGAGAAAACCAAACCCCAGAGAGGTAAAGCAATAGACCTAATATTTCCTACTTGGAAAAGGAGGACCCTAAGGGCTGAGGTTCTCTGACACTCAGACCAGAACACTATCCCCTGCTCCACGTCAGCCTCCTTTTGTAGTGGAAGATCCTCTCTATACAGAATAGCTTAGAGAAATATTTCACATTTTACCTTTGAATGCACATGGCAAGAGATAGTCCAATAGCAGGGAGGCATCATGAGCTTCTAGGACCTCCCAGAAGCTGAGGATCTGGATCCCTGCCATGGGCTGCATCTCCAGCTGGTTTTCTGCCCACTCACAGCCTGCGAG
The DNA here is from genome assembly GCF_000442215.2 of Lipotes vexillifer. Taxonomy (NCBI): domain Eukaryota; kingdom Metazoa; phylum Chordata; class Mammalia; order Artiodactyla; family Lipotidae; genus Lipotes; species Lipotes vexillifer. The sequence continues at coordinate 2,874,000 of NW_006769677.1, forward strand.
CGTGCAGATGGTGAGGATATCATCGTTTCCACCATGGAAGCGGGGGGGGGCGGGGGGGGAGAGAAGAGACACTGTTCCATTACAGTTTATTTCGAATTCCTTGTTGTTTGTCATGTTCAAATTCTCTCACATTTGCAGATGTCAGCCAACAACTAGGAGGAAAGAATTCTTGTTTCAAGTGCAGCCATAGAGAGATGGCATGAAAAAAAAAAAAAAGATCTGTTCATTTATCGAGAGGGAGGGAAGGAAGGAAAGAGGAGAAAAAAGCAGAGGAGGAAAATCTAGGAAGAAATACAAGTTGGAAGGAGACAAAATGGAAGAATCAATGACAGGGCTCAATCGCCTACTGTTCTTATAATTAAATGGTGCCTTGCACATCAGTCCAAATGTTCACTCTTTGATATAATTGTCTCCTCATTAACATATGCAAATTTACAATTGCACAATATGAGCTCTCAAGTGGAGATGTCAATATTACCATAATGAGCCTGTCAATCTTGTGAAAATGAACAGAAACAAATATGCTGGCAGACTTCACAGTCTCCTGAGAATTTGGGGGATCTGATAAATTTACCTATTCTAGGGACCAACTAGACTGTATTAGGATGGCATTACCTTGAAGCATGTCTCCTGTAGATTAAAACTCACAATTTTCTGGGGGGGGAATTTAAAGAAAGAAACAAAATTTTAACCCATTTCTATAAAGAAAATGATATTTTTGAGAGTTCAAGACAGTAACTGTAGGCTGCATTTAATTTCATGTTTTCTGGCGACCTTTCTGAAGAGGCTGCTTGATGCAGCATAACAACAGCCTGCAAAAAAAAAAACAACGCATGTTTAACAACTCAAGTTAGGAGCAGTTTGATAGAAAAAAAAAGTTATTAATTCAATATGCCAACTCTGACTCTGGGCTGCCTTCTTACAAAGTGGTGTTCGCTTAACCCTTACAGTGTAAAGAAATGACTTAAGACCCCAATCTTGTTTCTATTTTTAATCTCTTGATGACTTAGCAGTTGGAAAATTTTTTTTCTTTTAATGTGTAACTACCAATGCTAACATTTGCCTTCTGATTGAGTGGAAACTTTCCAATGTAATAAGGGCTGGTTTGCAGTCTTACTTTATCTCGCTTCAAAACAAGCAACTTCTATGATGACAGGTTTGAAGAGACACAGTGAAAAAGACATGTGCTTTTTAAAAAAATCTTGCCAACAAACTTATAGCTGTAGAAAGAACTGTTTTTATATCTTGGTTTTGTCAAACTTACCCATGCTCGTCTCGAACTCTGTAAAAGAATAAATTGCGAAGTTCAACAACTGAAACCAGATTCACATTCATAAACTATAAATTTCCTTCGTATGAATAAAGTCATATAGACACATGATAGAAAATTTGGACATGAAAAAAGAAGGAAAAAACTAGTCCATAATTTTCACATCCATTTTTATTGGCCATTAACTATTTACTTATTTATTTTTTGCTAAAGAGTTTTACAGATCTGTAATCATACTGTATATTTATTTAGTGGTGCAAAAACACAAAATTTTCCTCACTAAAACTTATAATGGGAGCATTTTTCTATACCATGCACTATAAACGTTTTGAGGGATGGATTACTTGTAACTGTACTGCATTTACCTGTAATACCCTGTATATGCTGATTGAATGAAGCTAATGAAGGGGAAATAATTGCATTTGGACATACAGTTGGATTATACATTCTTCTAAAAGGGTAAAGAGATGTAAGTCATATGAGGCCTCCTGTGTGGGTATTTCATCATTAAATGGTGACCCCATCATGCAGACTCGGTTGCTTACTCCCTTGGTGAACTTCCAGGCATTCGCTCCTGCCTGGGAAGCACAAAATAAACAGAGGTTGAATGTCTGAATGAAAAGATCCCAAGTCTACCTCCTCACACAGCTTATCAAAGTACAAGGGGTAAAGTATTAAGGGAATCATGACACAATGCACAGGGCTTCCAAGCTTTATTTCCAAGTGATTCACTACAGTTTGACCTGGGTCAGCTAGGTTCATCCCTCAGGGACTCTGATGGCCCTCTTTGGAAGAAAGACTCTTCTTGTTTTTCTCCCTCTCTGCCTGCCACCTCTTCCTGCTCTTCTGAAAAGAAGCATGCCACAGAACAATGAAGAGGTTTTCCACATTAGCCTTATTGTCAGCCAGCCACTTCTCTTTGTTTTAGTCTGTTTGCACAGTCTCCTTGGCAACATGAGGTAGCTGTGGACATTTTTTTGTATCTCTTGACTAGCAGGTTTGGTTGTCCCTTTGTCTGAAGCTTATCCGCCTAACACACTGAGTTTCTTTTTCTACTGAGGTTTTTTTGTTTCTTTGTTTTTTTAAAAGAGAATCATTTTCACACTCTAGTATCTTAGGAATATCCCATTCAGATATCCAATATTTTAAGAGGTTCTTTTTTAAAAACCTTCAAATTGAATACTGCATAAAACCATTTCTTGCTAATATTTAACTCTTCCTAGTAATTTCAGTAGGTTCTGTAGATGTGTACACACTCTCCTGCCCGATGCCTTCCTGTGATGATGGCTTGAGGGGCCAGGGACCATGAAGCAGAGAAAACTAAAAAGCCTGAGTGAGCATCAAACTTTTAATCCCTCAGTTCTGTGATCCAAGTAGTGGAACTACTTACTAAACAGGCATGGGCACTTTTTTGCATACAAATATCCTTAAGTATACTTAAGTTATACTATACTGCGCTGAAGTACTCTGGGAAAACATCCCATTTGTCTTTCCCCAAACCCCAAGTTAAATGTGAGTCTTGAAGAGACTTAAACCATATTGGTACTCTTGGCTAGGAGAAAGTTTCTTTAGTAGCAGACCACTGCAGTGATGACCCAATCATACCCCATAAGTACAACCAATGAAAAGATTAAAATTAATTAGGCCATTCGTTCTTAACCAGAGGTGTGCATCAGAATTATCTGGAGGGATTTCTCCAAACACACAAGTCCCACTCTGGACTTAGATTCTCCTGTCATGGGACCAGGGCATGTGTATATTGAAAATGTGTCTAGGTCATTTTTGTTGCCAAGTGCCAATTAATAATCATTGATTTTGATGACACTGGCAATGTTGAGCACCTATTATTTGCCAAAGCCTTGGATTGTTTTCTCTAGTTAGTATTTATAATCTCTTTGTAACGCATATACTATTCCCATTTCCTTGATTAAGAAACTGAACCTCAAAGAATTGTCTAATGTCGCATAGTGATAAAGCAAAAATTTTAACTCAGCCTAATTCCAAAATCCCAGTCTCCTTACACATTTTTAAATTTCTTCCCCTTAAATAATAAAGTAATACTTAAGAAACAGTTCACTGTATTTCCAGGCAATTTTTATTCTGTTGACATTTTTAATGTCTATCACACTATGCCTTTAACAAGTTTAGGTAAGTAATTGTTTTGTAGGTTGTTAAGTCAGGGTATAGAACAATGGCTTAGTATGAATTACTTAAAACATATCTCACACACACACACACACACACACACACACACACATACACACACACAAAGATTTTGAGAATAGATAACTAGATCAGTAGATTTGGATGTTTATTTCTTAATATAGCCTCCACACCTTTCTTTGAAACAACTATTGCTACTTATCAAAATACATTTTTTTCAACCCGAATCTACTAATTGAACATCAGTGAGTCATTTGCAGTGATGTCTCCACCCTTCCTTGTCTTCAGCAGGTCTGGGTAGGTAATCAGACCAGGAAGTATTTTGAGCCATGTAATACATTATAGTTTGTCAATACTCTTACTATTTAAATAGTCCTTTGGCAATTGTTATTACCTACAACATGAGGAACACATTGCCAGTATTCAAAACAACGGTAATATTCACACTGACTTTAAGTAAAAAAAAAAAAAAAATTTAAGCCAGGTTTTAAAAAGCTTGAATATTTTTGGAGGAATCATCTAGAATAGTGCTTCTCAATAGGGTAGGAATAGAGGGAAGAGAAACACCTTCTCACTCTCTCATTGCCTTGTTGGAGACTATGGCGGGGTAAGGCCCAGGCCTCCACCCATTTGAGAAACACAAAGGGTTATGAAAATATTACGGAACGTGGTGAATTATGCAAATTAATAGACTGAATTTTGAAAACCACTGATGTAATGGGACATATTGCCTTATTTTTTAGCATTTATCCCAAGTAAAGCTACCCCGAATTTTTACAACCAGTGTTCTACTTATTTCAAAAGCTTTTGAGAATCTACTCTCAAAATGAATGGACATTTATTAGATCAATAAGCTTATTTTCCACTTGATAGATATCATAATAGAGGCATTTCTAATGAGCTAATGGCAGCTCTGAGAGGTTCAATAGCAAACTAATTGCCCTGCTTATGTTTTTAGCATGGTAGAGCAGCTCTAGCTTGGTCTCCTTCAACAGTCATTTTTTAAAATTCATCTGCTTATAACATCATGAAGAAAACTGCAAGGAGCCCTAATTCCATCTCCAGAGCAATGGAGTTTTGTGGAAGCTGTTATTCTTCTTTTTTCGCTTCCTAGAAGGTGTCACAGCAGGACACAGAACCCAAGGACACAATCTTATGCGAGAGTTTATTCAAATAATCACATTAGTAAAATCCATGCCTCAGACCCATCTCTACACACACACAACACACAGAGCAAAAAATACACATATACACATACACACATACACACCTTCAATGTGTTTTAAAGTTGCTTTGGTCAGGCTCCTTCCATAGTCTGAGATTAAGCATTTTCAATCACTGGGCAAGTGAAGTGAAACTAGGCTTCTCTGCATTTGTTCTAATCTGGAGTCTGACTGGTTAGGACCACAGTGGGCCTCAGCTCAGCACTGTTACCTTCCTGTACCTGCCATGCTCTCTGGGGATAGTGGGCCTCTCCATTCCAGGCTGCAGAACGCCAATGCTCCATGCCTGGAAATTGACCAAGGCTCAAAGCTTTAACGTAATTAATAGTTGATTCTAAGCTACCAACTCCCATGTCTGCCCAGGAAGACAGCCAACTTCTACTCTAGCACTAGTCTATAGAAAGTATGTTTGGCTTTTCCACTCCAGCATGTTTTCACACTAAATTGACTAGTTTCCACCATTCAGGTATTACATTTCAGGAAATGTAGGAAAAATGGAAGAATCTGAGGCAATAATGAAAAAATGCTCAATTTGTTTGTTTGTTTTAAACAGCAAAACTGTTAGGTAGAAGCTTTGCCAGGCACTGGGAACTAGGCTGTGTTTGCACAGCCCTAGAAGCAGCAACTTTTATTTTTTTTATAAAAGGTCTATTTGGAGGACAGTGTTGAAACATAACAGACTCAACTGGCAGATCTTAAAGGTGGGATGTGCAGAGGGATGGACTCTTGAGCCGTTAGACCAGTCCAATGTCTCGGCTATGCTGCTGTTATATGAGGTTCTTCTGAGTGAAAATCAAGGAACAACTGCAGTGAACAAGTCTGTCTTGGGGACTGGCTGGAAGCATTTATAACGAACCATACTGAGTAAAGTCCAAGCAGAAAAACTGTTGCCCTATTTGACTCTGGCCAAAATTTGCATGATTACAGGGTAAACCCAATACAATCAGGCATTCTTAGGTGGAGTCAGGACCGCAGTCTGCATATTTCAAGTTTCCCCTCTTCAGAATATGTTTCTAAAGCTAGGTCTGGATGGATGGATGTCATGTGCTTGTAGTGTGGGTGTGACCACCCATAACCAAGGAGTGCAACTATAAAGGCTCTATCTGGAGAATGTGTTTGTTTTTTTGTTTGTTTTGTTTTGTTTTGTTTTCATTTGAACTTGTGTGTGGCTTAAAAAGTTATTGCCAAACCAGGAAAAGAAGCACTTAAAATCTGCAAAAACTCTTCAAAGAGGTTAATTGAATAGCTATTTTATAAACTAGTCTAAGATAGGTCATATACCATAATGATTAAAATTATAGGCTGAGACAGACCTAGAGATCCCAGCTGAGCAACTTACTAATTGTGTAACCTTGGAAAAGTTACTTGACCTCTGTAAACATCAATTTCCTCATCCATAAGATAGATTTTGTGGAATAAAATAAGGTAATATATATAAAGCATTCATAATATATAATTATATATATATAATTATATTACATATTATATAATAATATATGATATCATTGTAGCTTAGAAACTGGACATAGTGTCTAATTGGGGATATTTGGCATGATTTTAAAACCTTTTGTTTGCATTTATCACAGTATACATCTCAAGATAGCAGCAAATAGTGCAGGGGAGGAGTGATTTTTTTTTTTTTTTTTTTTTTTTTTTTTTTATATGA
>NW_006769677.1:2880860-2929258 GCF_000442215.2 Lipotes vexillifer
TTTTTTTTTTTTTTTTTTTTTTTTTTTAAGAGTCAGCAGCTTTATAAAGATGAAACCAAATAAAAACATTAATGCAGTTACAGGACTGGTTTGGTTTGGTTTCTTCTGTTAAATTAGGTGGTTCAAGCAGGTTCTGTACATTAATGGTTCTTTTTCAGGCAGAAGCAAACAGGTACATAGAGCATAAAATGAGAGTGTACAAAATTCTTACCTTGTCAGCTTCCATGCTTGCTGAATTGTCCTCCCACACTCTGTCCTCAGAAAATTCTATTAATCCATTCTAGATTTGCATCTTGTTCTTCCAGGTGGACATTTGGCCTTTTATTGTAAACATTGTCCCAAGGAGATAATGTTTTGAACATATTTCTTAGTTTACAGACACTTAATGTAACTACCTAATATGTGTTGGGAGTTGGAAAGGGATATCAGAAGGACCAGGTATAGACCCGCCAAATAGAGAGAAGGCTGTCATATCAGGGAGAGAGATCTGTACACAGAACAGCACAAAGGGTAGAATTCTGACCCTCTTCTCTGTGTCATTTACATAAGACTGTGTCAGTCTGAGTGGGAATGATTCTCAATTTATACCGAATTCCTCTTCTTTTGATTTTGTCACAGCCATAACATATGGTGTGTATCATAGTCTATTTCAGCTTGCTCGATTATATTGGTTGCCTATTTTTAACATGGCCATTTATGGAACTCTTTCAAGAGCCAGGAAGCTACTTTTGAAGTACATTGTCAAACGGTCTTGGATTTACTAGATCCCTTATCGCTTGGCAAATATATACAGCAGATGTTTTCCAGAGGATGATTACAGGGAGTCTTATCCTCCAGGCATTCCTTCCCTTTGTTAAGCAAACCCACAGGCTTTGCTGGGACTCCAGCAACTCTGTCCTTGGTGGCGAGAAACCTCTGGATTCAGGAGTGACCCCCTGCGGCTGCTGTACAGTGTAACTGATCCTTTAGTGATTTGTGACTGGCTGCCTGGGGTGACACTCCACAGAAAGCAAAAGCCCGGCTGAAAATTGAGGTAGAATCTCTTCATTTAAAAATATCCAGCAGTAGGAAAAGACCTCAGTCATTCATAGGGAGACTGAAATTGACTGGTACTTTGTGTCAGTTTTTTGGGTGGGTTTTTTTTTTTTTTCTTTTTTTTGGTTTTTCATATCGTGCACAACACTTGCCTACTCAACTCCAAAAACAACATTCTCTCACAGCAATTGCCAGGGAAAAACATGAGGTGGAAAAATCAGAGTAACGTCTTCTCTTAGGGCGAGATTATACAGGAAAAATCACTGGACAACTCCCAGCCTGGGCTTCATAGGTTGGCAGGAAAGGCTGTCATTACCTTAGCGTTGTTGGGAAATTTAAGGAGGTGATAGACGTGACACGCTCAGAATAAGACTCTCCCATAGTAGGTGTTCAATAAATGACAGCAGTTAGCCTGTGGCCCCTGTCATTTCCATTGACTCTTTTCTGGTCCACCTCCCATCACTAAATCCAAGAGCCCAGACCTTCTTACTTTCTAACCCCCTGGTAAGGAGGTCTGGAAGGCTTCAAAATTTCTACATTGGAAAGCTTAGAGGAAGCAATCTACTTGGAATGTAACGCTGGCAGCTACATTTTCACAACTTTCCTTTAAATTACTCAAATGTTCATTTTTCATATCAGAGAAGGGGGACTGCTGAAGGAGAGTTGGCCCTCCAACTCTAGAACCCTCTGCACTCAGTCAATACTCGGAAATGTCATAATCTGCCTAAAAGCTGTCCCCATTCTCCCTGCTTTCTTCTACTGCTCCTGACTCAGGTGTTCCTCTTGCGGTTTTAGAAATGACGTTTGTTTATTCAGCACTTAGACCCATCAGAGGGAGGCACTAGAGCATTCGCGTGGAATTCTTCCCCCACTTGAATACTTGTTATCTGTAAGGAAAAAAAATAGATTCTACTATAAATGTGCAGCAGAATTTGTGCTTTCCACTGTGAATGTATTTTCAGGTACATGGGCCAATCCATCACAAAGGAAAAATGCAATACCTTTCAAAATATACATGGTGCTGATGTAACATTGCCTTCCTCTGTTCATTTTCCTAGCGTGAGGTTATGAGCTACAGGCCCCTTTTGAATGGATTTCTTAGTCTAAAACAGCTAAACCGACCCTAAAGCCATGATGTCACTAGTTTTTTCAATGTTGAATTTAGACTTGAGAAATTTTTCTACCTTCTTAACTCCAGTAAGTAGTGAAATGACTTAGTCTAAAGATTTAGGGGCTTCCTTAATATCCAACCAGCTACTTTATGTAGAAGTTAAGGGCTTTGAAATGAGTCTTTGATGTCACTAGTCTGGCTCTTACTGACATTCAGTAGGCACTTGTATACATGTTTGGTGAAGAAAAGAATGAGTGATTTGTCATAATTACACTATTTATTTCCTCCAATAGCCCAGATTTAGAAAAATATTCTTAATAATCATGGAATAAAGAGTGGAGCCTCTAGATAAACAAGGACAGGGAATTATATTCAATATCTTGTAATAACATATAATGGAACAGAACCTGAAAAAATATAAATACACATATGTGTATACATATATATATATGTATAACTGAATCACTGTGCTGTACACCTGAAACTAACACAGCATTGTAAATTAACTATATTTCAATTTAAAAAATGGTTAAAAAAAGAGCAGACCCTCATTAGCTTTGCTTTTATAAAAATGGGGATAGCGCAAAGTACACTCTGCATTTCAAATTTCTCTTTTCAGTTTGGCTAACTGCTGAGAGGCACAAATTTAGTCTCTCTTTTCTAAGCAAGCCTGGAAAGTCTTCAAACACAAGTTTTGGTTGTATCTCTCTGTTTCCTGGAATTATCGAGTAACTGTAGGCACAGTATCTTCAAAACTCTGGTCCTTGGTTGGCTCCTGACAGGATGGATAAAATGATACCATGAGTAAATGTTGATAAGAGGTGCCCAGTGGCAGCTGTTTCCCTAATAGTTTTAGGCCTTCCACATTCAAAATGGTATCTGCACCATTCTGCTTTCTATGTAGAGCTTCACAAAGGGAGAGTCGAATTGCCGGGTGCAACCATTGTTCTTGTTAGTGGATGGAGATTTATAATTATACCCTTTTCTGCTTAGAGCACATGCCACAGGGGGAAGCTACATAAACAGAGGCAGCATGTCAGGGGGGGTCCAGGATGATAATGAGATTACGAATTACACAAAGCAATTTCACCATTGATGAAGTAAGCTTTATTTGCAAATGCAAAGCGAAATGTAGGCTTTTTACCCTTATGTTTTAGTTTATTTTCTAAAATGATATTTACAAAGAACTAGGCAGGCCTACTGAAACATATTTGACGTTTTCATTTCTGGATTGCAGTGAAATTCCAGTGGATTCATTTCTCCTAAACAATCTCATATGCATTCTTCCTTTCTCTCTCTCTCTCTCTCTCTCTCTCTCTCTCTCTCTCTTTCGCTCTCTCTCTCTCTCTCTCTCACACACACACACACACACACACACACACACACACTACACAAAACATCTTCAATGCTTAGGGGAGTCATAAGACATTGCTGCCATATATAACAATATACGGAGTCAAAATTGAGACATTATATTCATTTCTTGGGAGTGTGCCCCCAAAGTCAAAAACAAGCTATAGGAAACAGACAATACACTCTTGAGTCAACATCACTTGAATTGTAGAAATATACATTATTATTCTTTTCCACTTTATTTTTTATATGTTTTATCTCAAATATTCAACAACACAAATATCTTAATTTTATAATCAGAATAAAAGTACCTAAGTCTATCTGTCTAGTCTCACAAGATTTGAACAAATTTTCAAATGTTTATGATGAAAAAGCTCTCAGTCCTTACTGGATCTGAAAGGTGACAAGTCACTCTCAGAATCTGGGGGGGAGGGGTCCATTTTTAGAAGTAGAGGGTTTAGCATGGGTGTCACAGGCTCTGAATTGGGCCTCAGTGGACCACATTCACACCCTTCCTCCTCTACCATGTTGAGGATGTTTTGCAGAATTTGGAAGGACCGAAAAGTTGTTCATATCTCAAGCTGGGGGACAGTGAGGAGAGATGTAAGGGGAACTAATATTTATGACAGACTCCTACACCCTGTGTGTTTTTCTCATGCTGTGTTCTTTAATACCTGTGAGGAAGGAATTCATTATCTCTATTTTAGAAGTGACATGTGTGTATACACATATACATACTGGAACAGCATGCCTGGTACTTAGTAAGTGCTCAATAAATATTTATGGAATGAATTATTCTAGTAATAGAGATTTATACAACTTCACCTATCTAACGTATCTGTATATTTATACAAAAAAGTGTTTATATTGCACATTGATGTGCGAACATATGAACGACAGAGACATAGCTCCTCTGGGATTTGTTGAATATGGCAGGAATTTTTCCCTTCTTTAATACTACAGTGGAGTTCAATTCAAAAACTCCTCTTACCCAATCCAAATAATGTCATTTCCCAGCTGTGGTGTTACACTGGGTCCCATTCAAGTGCCAAAAGCTTAACGCAGAGGAGGCCAAAACAATCACACCTTGAACAGTGAGAGTATTTTCCACCCATCATCACTGTATGACACACTGTCTCAGGGGCCTCCTAGAGCCTGGAGAGTCCTCGGCCCTGCCAGAGACTCGGCTCAGAGCCTGCCACACCGGCAACCTTTAACGACAGTTACATAATAAGTACTCCTCTGTCTTGGGGAGTACCCATTTCCCAGTCATAATTTATGACCATGAGGGCTTTCTTTCCCCAAGTATACTGCCATAACTTTGTGCTCCAAATAATATACTGGAGCCCCAGCCATCATTAGATAACTTTAAATTAAGCCTCATGGATGTGTTTCCCAGGCTCTTAACTTGGAGGTGAGCAGTGTTTTCACATTTGGCTTTATTATGAGCCTGGGACATTTGATGAGCATGACTTCAGAGTACAGAAGAGGTGCAGCAATGATTGCAAATCAAGAAAACTTTCCCTTCCTTTAGTACATGAAGGTATTAGTTCGGTTTTCAAGGTACAAAGTAGTAATTCCCATGCAATCAATAGATTCATTGAGGACATACATACTTTAGGGGAGAAGTGAAAAATTTATTTCATTTAGTAAGTTGGAATAACTCATTTGAAGGTAAAAATGGGCAATAAAAATACTCAAATATTCAGATATTCAAATTCAGAACCTGACTTCCTGCCTGCATGAAAGTTTTAACCGGTAGTAAGGAGGGCTGCAATTCACAAGGCAGCATAGTGATTACCCGTGGGGAGGAAAGTCAGGGACCTGAGTTGTAGACCAGGCACATGAACTTTTATTACCTTGGATAAGTCACTCACCTTTCTTAGGCCTCAGTTCCCTCATCTATAAAGTAAGTGGCTGGAATAGATGTCCTTTAGAGACAGATGTACAGAGAGACCAGCTCTGAAAACATTGTTGCTCTAAATCTGTTTATCTCGTAACATTAGAAAGCCCAAAGATGACTGAAACTAGGAAAAGTCTTCCAATAACTCACTGATTTTAGTAGGCACCACCCAAGCAGCTAATACTCAAATATGTTTCAACCAACGATAGGAATATTGATTGAAAATGGGCAAAGTTAAAGATAAACCTTAGGGGGAAGAGTAAGCTGGGACGAAGTGAGAGAGTGGCATGGACATATATACACTAGCAAATGTAAAATAGCTAGCTAGTGGGAAGCAGCAACATAGCACAGGGAGATCAGCTCGGTGCTTTGTGTCCACCTAGAGGGGTGGGATAGGGAGTATGGGAGGGAGACGCAAGAGGGAGGGGATATGGGGATATAGGTATACATATAGCTGATTCACTTTGTTATACAGCAGAAACGCACACGCCATTGTAAAGCAATTATACTCCAATAAAGATGTTAAAAAAAAAACTATACTCCAATAAAAATTAATTTAAAAAAAAAGATAAGCCTTAAAGAGCTAGCATTTGGGTGCTTCACTTACCTTTAAATAAAGCTCATTTATGTTCCTTTTTGGATGCTTGACATTTACTGACTGTTGTTTTCCTCTCAGATGAATGTTACCACCATGTGGTTTTAGTCAGATTTTAGTTGCAAATTTCACTAAATAATTTAGAAACCTCCAGAAAATTATTTATTTATTTATTTTTACCTGCCACAGTTTCATTAAAATTCATTTGGGAAACTATACGGCCTCAATAACAGAATCGTATCTTATGTTTTGGAACCGTTTCCATGGCAGCAGTGACAGGTGCGAGTTCTGGTGTGTGTGTGTATGATCATTTAAAAGGTTACTGCAATTATCACCGTAAAGGTAAATTAATTGCAAATAACATCTAAGCACCTACATTGTTACTCTTAGGAGAGAATAGCTTCTATACATAATGATATACGTTAATTTCCTCCAGAAGGAAAAAATTTTCATAAAAGACTTATTCATAAAAGCAAATCTTTGAACAATACTTGAGTTACTTTATATAATAGAATCTCATACTTAACTTCATAGAATGTACAGACTTAAGGAATTTCGAAGACTTACTCCATAGCTCTTACTTGGAAGATATCGCCATGTAAGAAAAAATGTTGGACAGTAACAGAAAGTTATTAGGATTGCTTCCACAAGTCCATTCTATTTGAGGATATGGATTAAATCTCCTTCTCTTAACCGGAACCTCCTAATCTCCAATCTCTTTGCATAGATAGATGCCATCTAAATAGCACATCACCCTGAATGTGTAACCCTTGTCATTCCTTTAAAAAAGTTGGAAGCCCCCAACATAGTAACCTATGCTGTATTTACATGTTCCATCTCCCTGAAAATAGCACACTCTGTAATCAGAGCATCTATGTGCCGACCAAAAGAGGACACACCTACCTAGATGCCCCTGGTTTCCTTCTGTTATATTCCTACAACATGGGAGCCTAAACAGAATTGAGGGCTCAGAAGAAGACAGGTGAAAATAGTCATTTGGTCATGGCCAAGGTCTCCTCAGGGTTGGTTGCTGCTTCCACAAACCCCTAATTAGATTCTGACCCTTTGTCTGCCTTGACCTTTAATGATCTACCACATCTCTTAAACTTTGCTTTACTCTTTGAACTGGACCCATTTCTTGCTAACACCTTCCTGGCCTGCTCTGTCTTAGGGCACAGCTTTATTCTATTAGATGGTAAGTTTCTTCATCTCAGGATTTTTATCTTACTCCTGTTGTCCACCCCTCCAGTCCGTAGTCCAGTGCCCCCCCCCCCCCCCCCCACACACATTATAAGTATCCCAGGCCAGAGCCCAGGGAAAGCCAGACCTGGCTCTGGTGTCCCTGTCCTGGGCTGGATTCACATTCAAACAGGAATGCTGAAAAAAAAAGAAAATCGTTTCCCAAAGTAAGTTGCTTTCACAGGTGGTAGTGAAGGTGGCTGCTATTGATGTAGGTGTTGCTGTCTCTTGATGAGAAATGCACACGCCTCACAGCAGCTTAACCTGAGGAGCTTGTCTTTCAAGTGAGATTTACCTGAAAGAGATGAGAGAACATAATTGCCCCGAAACTCAGGGGAGATCTGTGGAAGGAACCCTGGAGAAGAATTACTTTTAAGAGAACAGTGAGAACTCCAGATTCATGATATGGATGGGGAAACTCTAGGAGAGTCCTGGAAGAAATGAATAAGTAGTTTGACCTTGAATTGAGAAGGAAAAAAAAAGAGGAGGTGAAAATAGAGGGCTGATACAGCCATTTTGAAAGAAACAGCCATCCTTGCAAAGTATCACCTATGGAGATAAAATGGGAAATTTTCGAATCCTGAGCAGCTATAAAGATCTACAGATGTATATTAGGTACATGCTCCCAAGTTAGATGTTAACGACAAAAGGGTAATGCATATTTTCCATTTCTTATATGTGTGCATTTGTTAGACTCATCAAAATGTAACTCCAGTTTTGCTTTATATCTTTCATGCCACCTTTTTCAGTTCAGGAAAAAATTGTGCCAAGAACCCCAACTTCTCTTGCATAAGGGGCATTTATCACTCTTCTAGAAACACTGAGTATTCCTTATATTGTATCCTAAGACGAAGCAGGCCAGGAAGATTTTAGCAAGCAGCAATGAGTCCAGTTGAGAAAATCAAGCAAGGCTTGAGAGAGGTCGTCAAGCTTGATTTCCACACACCCCCTTGGTTTGATGATATAGTTTGAGCATTTGACTACTTACGCATCAAAACAGATTTGTTTTAAACTGCTCCTAGCCACGCTCCCTATTTCTGCTTCCCACATAAATGGCAGCAGATATGTGCCTGTGGAGAACTCCCTCCCATGTGAATTAAGCTTTGAAAAATAAGAGAGGGGCTCTTCTAAATGGAGAGCAAGCAGAGCCATCCTTTTAATTTGTTTATGAAAGTACAGTAAATATGATAAAGAGCTGGACATGGTTTACATACCAAATTTGCAGTCAATTTTATATTAAATATCTTTATATGATCATTCATTCTAAACAGTATTCAATTATAATTGTAATGGAAAATTGAACAGCACATAAACATTTTCCATTCACTGAGCCATTCCTGTCTATCATGTTCCTGTCTATCATGTACATCCTTTGAGTGATCAAGTAAAAGTTGAGACATAAAGTTATAAATGTCTCACTTGTTGAACTAAAATTATAAAACAGGTGAAGGCAAGTGTTTATTTTGTTTTACATTGTGGATCTAAATAGTGCTTCTCAGTTGACCGAAGATGTAATGTGTGAGCTCTTAGGATAGAAACCGGCCTCTGGAATGTGTACAAATGGAATTAGAATGAAGTGATGAGGGTCAGAGCGTTCTAAGATGTGGGAAAGGTACAAAGTCAGAACAGCAAAAAGGCAGAAGTGTCCGGGATTTGTTTGGAGCTGAAGATTTATATATAGAAGAACAGGGGCAGACAAAGCCAACCTAGCAAAAGCTGAGTCTTTAAAGGAACCCACGATGTTTCTGAACTGGCTGGAGTTCATGAGAAGCCAGTACCCTTCTCATAATATGATGAAAAGGCTTGCCTTTGAGCTGGGAGTCCAGGGAAACGTTGCAAACAGGGGATCTATAGAAATATTGTAGCCACAGCTCAGGTGCCAGCTCTGGAACTTGTAAGGAATCAATTCATCCTTCTAGACCTCAGTTCCAAATCTAAATGATAAGAGTTTTGGTTTAGTTGATTCTAGGATCTTTCCCAGATCAACAAAAACAAGTCCATCAAGTAAGACAGGAACTTATCTAGCTTTCGGGACTGATGTCATGGTCATTAGTAACTAGGCTCTCTTAGATGTACATTATTTATAGCTTCAACCAACATACTTTTTCCTAATACTCTTTCTTTTGCACATGAATAACTGCTCCTTCAATAAGCAAATGCACGCACACACACACACACACACACACACACCAAACACAGAATTCAATGGAGCAAAAGATAATGTGTATGACATACAACACAGATCTTGCCAGCCTGTTTCCAGAGCATTTTTAGAGGACAGTCATCAGAGGATCATAGTGAACCTTTCCAGGAAAGGACATGGAGATGAAGCACATTAACAACAGTGGGCAGTGCTGTGGAAATAGGAAGCGCTCTAAGTATTTTGGGGGGACATTCGTCAATAGAGAGTCTTGCAAATAATCTCAACTCTTGATTGACTAAACGAATGAAGTTTTGCAGCTGCATAGGAAAAACGAGAGATTAATGCGAGGACACATTCATTCAGCTTTGAAAGGAATTAAGGGGTTTCTCTGACAGTTGATTTTTTGAAGTGTTTTCTGTTTAATTCCTATGTTGTGTGATTTGTGTTCTTAAATACAAATTTCTTTATGTACGAGAAAATAAATTCCTATTGAAGTGGCATTTTTATTTTTCTATTTTTTATAATTATTAAAATAGTATTCATGCCACGTGGTGGAGTCAGAGGTCATTTGCTATCTCTGGCACCTTTTCTACTCAAGTTTAATCCCTGTTAATTGCACATGGAACAAATCCAATTTATTTGTGAACAACAGCCAAGTAAATAGCTTTTGGGGGCAGAGTCTAAATGAAAGGTAATAATAAAGTTCAGCTTTATGGTTATGGTTATTAGGTTATGTATAAAAATAAACACAATTTTTTAGCACCTGAACATTTTAGCGCATAACCATCATGAAATTAACCATGACTGGCACATAGTAGCCTTTCAATAAATGATGGCTTGAATACATGAAAAGAACAATTGATTTCCCTTCCTTATGCTTAATAAAAGGGAAACAATTTAGCAAAATACATTATTTGCAAGAACTGAAAACTGAGCACCTTTCACATAACCAAAATATTTAGCATGTCATGTCCATAACCGTAGGTGTAGCTTGATTCCACACACTCCTCCCCCAATGGTTTGCAGATAAAATCTAGGTACTTGACTATTTGTGCCTCGAAACAGGTTTGCTTTTGTTTTTGTTTTGCGGTACTCGGGCCTCTCATTGCTGTGGTCTCTCCCGTTGCGGAGCACAGGCTCCGGACGCGCAGGCTCAGCGGCCATGGCTCACGGTCCCAGCCGCTCCGCGGCACGTGGGATCCTCCCGGACCGGGGCACGAACCCGCGTCCCCCGCATCGGCAGGCGGACTCCCAAGCACTGCGCCACCGGGGAAGCCCAACTACTTCTAACCACCCTGTGTGCTTTCCATACATATGGCAGCAGATGTCTGTATGTGAGAAGCTCCTGCTGCACAAACCTTTAACGAGGACTAGAATATGGCAGTAATGGAATGGGCCCGCAAGGAAGACCTAGGGGTCTTTTCATTAAGTGAAGCTCACTGATGCCAGTCCACTACTGCCTGTGCCAGGCCTCACAGCAGGGCTTTTGACAGCCTGGGATTTGGGCTGCAGCCTTTGCTTCTGGTATCAGATTCCTCAACTTTGTTTCTCAGACAGCTGCAGCTGCCTCCAATTGGTTGTCATTCCAGTGTCGTTCCAATGTAGATGGCAGCATTTTCCGCAGCCTTTTCCACATCGTCATGTATGCCTAAAAGTTTAAAGTGAACTCCAGCTTGCTGCTTTAGGTCTGTGAATTCTCATGTAGGCATATTTGGTTCTTGTTTGGTGTATACGTGGTCTGTGCATCAGCATAGTTAAAGCTAATAGCAACTGCAGGAAGGAAGAAAGATATTACATATGTAATGGCAGTGCTTGGGTATCCTTTACACTGAGAAATTATGTGAAGAATAACAATTATGTGAGGTTCTGTATTTCACAGCAGGGAACAGGGCTTTGTCAACAACTTTGTTTACTAAGGGCAGTCATCAAGGCAAATTGGGGTTTTTCTTGTTGTTGTTTTCTTTTTATTTTTTTAAATTATATAAAATTCAGGTATATAGTATTATAATTCAACATCTGTAGACACTGCAAAGTGATCACCAACGTAAGTCTAGTTTCCACCCATCACCATATAGTTGGCCCCCTTTACCCATTTTGCTCACCTGGCAGCCCCCCTTCCCTCTGGTAACAGCTAATCTAATCTTTGTATCTATGAGTTTGTTTTTGTTTTGTTTGTTTGTTTGTTCTGTTTTTTTAGATTCCACATATGAGTGAAATCATATAGTATTTGTCTTTATCTGACTATTTCACTTAGCATAATACCTTCAAGGTCCATCCATGTTGTCACAAATGGCAGGATTTCATTCTTTTTTATGGCTGAGTAGTATTCTATTATGTATATATACTGCATCTTCTTTATCCATTCATCTATTGATGGATGCTTCTGTTGTTTCCATATCTTGGCTATTATAAATAATGCTGCAATGAACATAGGGGTGCGTATACCTTTTAAAACAAGTGTTTTTATGTTCTTTGGATAAAGACTCATAAGAAGACTAGATGGGTCATATGGGAACCATATTCTTAATTTTTTGAGTTTTTCAGTTCAGTTATAACTTCTGTTTGGTACTTTCTTATATTTTCCCTTTCTTTTTTGAAGTTGTCACTGTGTTCATCCATTCTTCTGAGTTCAGCAAGCATCTTTATTGCTATTACTTTTAACACTCTATTGGGTAGATTGTTTATGTCCATTTTGTTTAGTTCTTTTGCTGAGGTTTTATCTTGTTCTTTTGATTGGAACATATTCTTCTATCTCCTCATTTTGACTAATTCTCTTTGTTTTCTGTATTAGGTAAGTCAGCTGTCTCTTCCAGTCTTAAAGAGAGGCCTTAATTGAGAGAGAGATGTCCTGTGAGGCTCAGAGGCACAGTCCTTCCTGGTAGCAGAGCCCAAGGACTCAAGGAGTATCTCCTATGAGGGATGCATGCACAGTCTTGTTGCCGCGGGGCCGTGGATGCTACCGCAACACACTCGTGGGCAGGGCTGCTGCGGGGTGCTGGTGGGAAGGGCTCTTGCTCTGCTGGCTTTGAGGCCCAGCCGATGCTCAGGATTGGGCAGGCTGCTCAGTGGGGCGTGTCCACTGGTGCTAACAGGTTAGAAGGAGAATTTCAAAATGGCACCCACCAGTATTAGCAAGGTAGCTTGAGGTCACAAAGATGGCTCCCACCAGTGCCTCAGTCCCCAGGGAGCATCCCAACTGGTTCCTGCCTCTCTGGCAGACCCTTCAAGATTAATAGGTGGGTCCCCTTCACCTATGGTCCATGTGTTTTTCAACCTGCTGTTCCTGTGCTGATTTGCAGGTCAAGCGAATCTCCAATACAGGCCCTCTAAGAGTGGGTTTTCTATTTCCTGCAGTTCTAAGGTTTGCTTAGGTGTATCCCCTGCTGTTTTTTAAAGCCAAGTGTTTTAGGGACTCATCTCTCTTGTGCAGGATCTAGGGGCTGGCGTGCCTAACGTGGAGCTTGAATCTCTCACTCCTCAGGGAAAAGATCTATACCTTTGTGATCCTTCCCAATCGTGGATCGCTGCAACCAGGTTGTGGTTTTTCCTTTGGTGAGACGCTCTCTCTGCTTCTCCTACCTGTCTCAGTGCTGTCCTTTAACCCTTTGCTGTGGAGGCTCAGCTCATCTAGTTTTCAGGACTGTCTCCAAGAGAATTGTTCCATATGTAGTTGTAAATTTGTTGTGTCTGTGGAAGGAGGTGAGTTCAGGATCTTCCTATGCCACCAGCTTTAATCCTCTCCAGCCAGCAAATTGGTTTTATAAATTAGATAAATGATTGCACGTGGAAAGAGAAAAGTAATTTTAAACACATATGTTGATTGCATTTCCTCTTGGGGGTATTTATTCACCAGCAAGACTTGAATTCTGTGTATGTAAAATGTGAATAATAACCACTTCTAGACCCTAAGACAGAAGAACGAACTGAACGTACACAGCACGACTATTTCATTGGTCACAAATCCTCAGCACTGCCCAGGCATTGTGCAGAGCCTGTTGCTACGTGTAGGAAATGAGAGATAAAAGACAGCCACTGATTCCAAAAATCTCATCAAGGAGTTAGTTGTTATTTGAATATGGTATGATTAGGGTGTAAAATAGCTAACAAAACACTCCATGAGATCACGGAATATGGGAGTCATTCAACCCTGAGGTACAGTTGGAGAGAAGGAAGAGAGTTAGGGAAGATATCCTATTATAAATAGGGTCCCTGTTTTCTGTTGCTAATAATATCGCTGTGGAGACTGTACTGACACCGGTAAAACAAAAAGCCATGCATGCAAAGTTAAATGTTGACTTAAAAAGCATGGGCACCTTGTTACGTAAGAAGAGTTCAGAGAAACAATCAAAGCTTTGGCACCCAGTAAAAATAATCAAGACAGGTCCTATGGAAAAAGAGGGTCTTGAAGCACAACTATCCGCCACCCCGTTTAAAACTTGATGGTGAGCCCCACCAAGCCATGCCCCTGTTGCTAAACCGTTTTAGTTGTGTTCTAATCACACTAACAGCTAGTGTGTTTTCCAGCTCTAAATTTTTCAAGAGAGCTACTGTGATACGGAACAGAATTAGGTTTGTTTTGTCCACTTGTTTTATTATCCCTCCTGGCCATTGCATTAGCAGGATTACTTCAGTTGCCTCTATTAATAAATGCTCATTAGTGGTAGTTCCGTTAACTAATTTCAGGATTATGCTAAAAGCTACAAGCTAATCTTTTAGATCATTCGTGAACAGTTGGACACCTGCATTTGCTACTCTTACGGACATTCAAGGGTAGACACGTTAGTCAATGACACTTCCACTTCATCTCAGAGGAAACAAAAGGCAAGTCAGTCTAATGCCTACAGTATTGGTTCTTCTCTGTCCCCAGAGTGGAGGGGGGGGTAAGGTGGGAGAAGCCAGGCCCTTTCTAGAACACTAAGTGTCTATAACTGACTCCTCTATGGAGGAAGGATCCAGAGGCAAGGCCTGTGTACAGAAACCACATTATTCTCAAGTGCCTTGGCATTCTAGGCCTTCCCTGTGCCTGAGCAGGTGTGTGTTTCCCACCTATAGTCTGTGATTTCCCCAAACCTCCATTTCAATTTCTTGTGGACCACAAAACTGACGCTTGAAATCACAGAAATTTGTAGTACAGAGAATCCAGATGGTATATAATGCTTCCAAACTTCCATCCTCTCTGGAGCCTGCGAGCGTTGTGTAACTACAGAAGAGCTGCGTAGACCCAGCAAGGCTAAATTTGAGTAATTGTGTTGAGCCAGCTCAATTTGCCATCCCTTGCCCTGCCTGTCACCCAGCAGGCTCCCTATGCTTGTAAAGTACCTGTCATATCAAGGGCTGACTTTTCGAGGGAAAACTATAAAACCAGCTCTCATCTCAGGTAATTTTAAATGGGTTAAGTTAACCAGAATAATTGGAAGTGAGGCTGGCTTGTGAATTCATCACAAACCTGTGTGAAGAGAGCATCGTTTGTTGTCTTATTTATTTGTTTGCTGAGCGAGTGGAGCTCACCGATTATGTAAAAGCATCAGGATTGCCTGCAGAGCAGAGTATAGGTAGAGCAGTTCTAACACTGAGGCTCACCATTCAAGTGGTAACCGTACTTGTCTACGTCTAGCAGCTCATAAGATTACACCAGAAGAATCTGTTTATCCAAATCATGCCAAGGTAAAGTATGATGCTTGAGGAGTGGTATCACCAAGAGGCATCTTCGGGAGGGGCTTTCACCTCCCCACCCCTGTCTCCGTCAGCCACCCCACCCCCACCAAAACACCTCCTAAGAAAAAAATAAAGGATTTGATAGCCAAAGGAGAAGACGGCTTGGAGATAAGTCCCCCGTTCCAACCTGACTCTTATATCGAGCCCCTTATATAGAAATTATGTATGTTCCACTGGGTATGAGAGAGATTCTTCACGATTCGTTATAATCTTTGACTGTATCCCATGTCTAGTGCCTTCTACCCCATCACCACGTTATTTTGTTTAAAGAAAAAGAGAAAGCAGAGAAGACTGGGACAAATGCCAGTATCTGGCCAAGAGAAGATTATTAGGAACCAAAAAGAACTACTACTTGTGGAGTGCCTATTAAGTGCCAGACACTATTTTAACTCCCTTATATGTTTTTCTCATTTAATATTAAAATGCAATTTGAGATATTGTTTATCAGCCCTGTTATACAAATGAGGAAAATGAGGCTTAGCATGGTGGCATGCCCATAGTCACACAACTAACCACAGTGAAAACTACTGCAGTGGGGCTTCCCTGGTGGCGCAGTGGTTGAGAGTCCGCCTGCCGATGCAGGGGACGCGGGTTCGTGCCCCGGTCCGGGAAGATCCCACATGCCGCGGAGCGGCTGGGCACGTGAGCCATGGCCGCTGAGCCTGCGCGTCCAGAGCTTGTGCTCCGCAGTGGAAGAGGCCACAACAGTGAGAGGCCCGCATACCGAAAAAAACAAACAAAAAACCTAAGACTAGGGGCTTCCCTGGTGGCGCAGTGCTTGAGAGTCCGCCTGCCGATGCAGGAGACGCGGGTTCGTGCCCCGTTTCGGGAAGATCCCACATGCCGCGGAGCGGCTGGGCCCGTGAGCCATGGCCGCTGGGCCTGCGCGTCCGGAGCCTGTGCTCCGCAAATGGGAGAGGCCACAACAGTGAGAGGCCCGCATAACGCAAGAAAAAACAAAACAAAACAAAACAAAACAAACCCTAAGACTTCAGCGTCCCAGGGAAGCTGTTGTAGTAAATGGGAAAACTAAGGAACTGGAAATTATAGACCTGAGTTCTAGTCCCCTGAAATTGGTCAAATATGAACTTCACTTTCATCTTCTGGAGAAGATGGAATAATACCCCTGCCTCACAGAATTGTGAGAATTCAACTAATAGTTCTTAACCCTGCAGTGACTCAGAATCACTGTGTAGTTTTTAAAAAACTACACTTGCCTAGCACTAACCCAAAGCCTAAGCAAGTGGATTCTCTCGTGGGTGGTGGGCTGGAACATGTAAGCAGACTATGTATTTTTCACTTGCACGGGTGATTGAGATGCATGGCCATGGCTGGCAGTCATTGGATTGGATTGGACGAGGTATGTGAACCTCCTACCACCTAGCACAGTGCCAAGCACCTACTAAAATAGTCTTATTCTCCAGCTATGACTTCATCACCTTCATGGGATTCTGCTTCTTTTCTCATAAAGTAATTGAGTTGTAGCTCTCGGTGTCTTCCTGTTCTAAACAGTAAAGTTAATTAGAGGCTTTTAGGAAGACCTGAATCCCAGCAAATCTGGGAGAGGCAAGGTAACCTTTTGGCTTCTCTGACTGTTTCTTAAAGCTTTTTCATCAACAGAGGCTCAATCCTTTCAAACCTCCCCCAAGGACCCCGATCAGCCTCTGAGAGACAGCCTCGTCTCCCGCTAAGCCTATACCTTTGTTGTTCAGTTAAAAAGAGTAAGGAGTGGACTTCCCTGGTGGCGCAGTGGTTAAGGATCCGCCTGCCAATGCAGGACACATGGGTTCGAGCCCTGGTCTGGGAAGATCCCGCATGCCGCGGAGCAACTAAGCCCGTGCGCTCTAGAGCCCGCGAGCCACAACTACTGAGCCTGCGTGCCACAACTACTGAAGCCCGCACGCCTAGAGCCCGTGCTCTGCAGCAAGAGAGGCCACCACAATGAGAAGCCCATGCGCCGCAACTAGAGCAAGCCCGCGCACAGCAACGAAGACCAAACGCAGCCAAAAAAAAAGAATACAAATGGGCAGGGTATAATTCTCAGTACACAAACTCAGAGATGCAATAAACATTTAAGAAAAAGAAAAGTAAGAAGCAAACATGATCAGTTAACGTGACTCCATCTCACTAGACAATTAGCTATCATTTACCTACCAAATCATATCATGTCTGAGTCCCTACATAGTGGAAATTCTAGGCACTTTAATATCTTTGTGGTGGATGTATTTGTGGCCAGACTATGCTGGGCCCATACCGCTCAGGTGGGTACCTGTGTAATTTCTGGGCAAGACCCATTCTGATTCGTGAAGGCTCATTCCTGTTTTGTCTCTGATCATTATGGAGGCGGGGCAAACGTCTTGCTCATCCTTCCCCACTTCTCCTTTATAAATTAGAATATACTCACTTCTGATACATTGACAGTCCAACAGATTAGGGAAAAAAGCTGTTCTTGTGATAAAAATATTTACTTCACTGAAATGAATCAAACAGGTATTTAATCATTTCTATCTGTAACCCATTGTTTGCTGCTTGCTCTCTGGGCCAACATTTGGTACATTAAATATCATGATGTAGTTATCAGTGAAGCACCAGAGACTAGGTATAAATGGGTCTTTTTTTTTTTCCTCCAGTAATTTCCAAAACCTCGGGAGAGAGAGAAAGAATATAGGGGTACAAGTGTATAGTATATAGGGTTTTAATTTCCCCCCCATCAGAAAATAAAGCATTATAGCAATGACTCGTACGTCAGATCGCTAAGGCATTCTCTTAAGAAAATGTTATTTTTTTAAACTATTAAGAAGAAAGGGAGCTATTCCCGTGGTCTTTCCCTCCTCCACCCAGTCTGAGCCCGTTACAATCCTGCACAGTTCTTGTAACCATCAGGCAACCTGTCAGGAAAAGGATGAACAAAGAAGACAGAGCTGGGAAGAGTGAGACGAATGCACAGAGCTCTAAGCCAAGCAGAGAGTTTTCATCTCTCCCGTATCCATGCCCTAAAATAGACACGAAATTGCACATGCTGCTATTTCATTGGCCAGGTTCAGAGTTAGCAGAAATTAATAGCTGAGTCCCTTTTTCTTAATGGAAGTAGGTCAGGAAAAGAAAGTAGAAGAGCTATGAGGCTAAACCAGTCTCCAGACTAGCTGGCTAGCTGGCCAGCCTACGGCAAACCAAATGCATAAAGACCTGTGTCCAATGGGCCGCCTGGCTTGGGACCTTCCAGCAAGCACCCAAGCAGTGATGGCAAAGCATCAAGCTTAGGTCAGACTCCCTCATGACCTCCTTCGGAAATAGTGCTGTTCTTTCCTCGCAAGGAGGTAAAGAAGCCGAGTTAGAGGTGTCTCAGCTGTCTGAGCTGGCACTCCCGTGGGAGCTCCGACAACTGAAATTCTTTTCCCCTTCCTGCCAGCCCCCTTCTCTCCTACCTCCCTTTCCCTTCCATCTTCCTCTTCCCTCCACTGTTTCCCACCTTCCTCCTCCTCCCTTGTCTTTTTCCTCTTCCTTTGTCTCTATTTCTCCTTTTTCTTCAGAGAGAAACCTATTAAGTCATAGCCACAATTCATTCTTCCTCAATATCGTTGCCAGCCAGCTGTAAGGCTGGAGACTCAGAGATACAAGAAGAGCCACGAAAGGTTGGCCTCG
The DNA here is from genome assembly GCF_000442215.2 of Lipotes vexillifer. Classification (NCBI taxonomy): domain Eukaryota; kingdom Metazoa; phylum Chordata; class Mammalia; order Artiodactyla; family Lipotidae; genus Lipotes; species Lipotes vexillifer. The sequence continues at coordinate 2,899,597 of NW_006769677.1, forward strand.
TTTGCCTGAGATGAAAAAAAGGAAACATAAGAAATAGTGATCTCTGTCTCTCAAACAAGATAAAAATAATCTTATTTACTAGGTGCAGTTTCAGTCAAATTCTGCCTAACCAAACTCTGAGAGAAAGACATTGGTTTGTTAAAAATCATCCTATTGTAAGGAAGCTCTACGAGGGCTAAATCACAATTTTCAGGCCATCTCATGGATGGAAAACTGAATTATAATCACCTCTCTCTTATGGACATTATAATGCCAATTAAGACACTGATTTGACTCCTTTATGGCTATTTCCAAAACTTAAAACAAAATAAAAGCCTCACTGCTATAAGCTGAAGTGATTTTAGAAGACCTTTACTTGTTAGGTAGGCTAACAGCTTATTAGAATGTAAGGATGAAGGGGGGCGGAAAATACCTTGTAATTGTGGCATTTGAGGCCTATTTAAAAATGTTGACAAGTTTTGTTATATATCTGAAAGCATCACTGAAGGAGCCTCCAAGGCGTATTATTTCAATTCTATTTCTATTTCTTCTGCTTTGGAATACTTTACCAACATTGAATTGGACAGAGAATTTCTAATGTTTCTCATGATCTCTTATGGGTTGATGAGAAATTGAAGAAAACATTACCAATATTCTGCATTGTTTGGCAAGAATTCCCTGCTGTCCTCTCCACAGCAAACTTTGCCATGTGCTGACAGTAAGGGATGAGGCAATTGCCATGATCACTCCTTGGAGGCCTCAGCCAGTTTCTAAATTTTAATCCCACGCAGCAAGCCTACAAGGTCAATGACAGCTGCCCTTCACTTTCCCTTTCTCCTTGTTCTCTGCCATTGCTCTTCTGTGGATACACACACATCTGGATTTGCCTTCACTACCCAGCCCCTCTCCTGCATCCCCATTGACAGGGGCACATAGATTGAGTCCCCCAAAACTAGGGAGGCCTACATGCCCTCTTCTCTCCTTAACTTCTCCCACCAAGATTTTTATGAATATGGTGATTATATCAGACCAAGGAGACCAGTTGAGGATTGCAAGTAGAAATAAGACTTGATTTTGATAGTTATAAAGGGAAAGCCCAGTTTCCTCTGATGCCCTGGCAGATCTTGCTTTCTAAGTCACAACTTTAGTGTAAGTTATAAAAAGCACTCAGGGGTAATTCCCTGCTACAAAAGCTGGGCATGTGGCCAAGACACTGTGCTCTTAGCCTCGGGGTGAGCCAAGATTCCCAGAACACATTGGTCAGCATTTTTCATCCAAAGATCAGCATTTTTCATCCAAAGATGAGGGTGTTCCGCTGAAACCTAAGATAGAAGAAACAAGGTTACCAGTCTCTGCACACAAGGAAATTAATTGGCTTTTCCTCCCAGAAGAATGTGTTCATCTTTTATAAAGCATTAGTGGCCCTAGATAAACGTAATCATCCGTAAAATCAGAAAAATACATAGGCTAAGGCCTACAGTATGCTTCCTCTTTTCCCCCTTCTGCTCCTTAGACATAAAATTCAGTCAATAAAAATGTATCATGGTAATTTTAACCTACTTGGTCATACCAAATTTGTTGAGATTCAGAAACAGTCTTTCTAGCTGCTGATATTTTATTCAAAAATGTTCTGCCTAATTTATTGCCATTCCCTTTTTCACAATGCAGTAATTACACACAATTTGCAATGAGTTTACCAAAACAAAACACAGCTAGCAGTGGGAAAAAGGGCATTTTTTAAATGTAAGCCTAGTAAGTCCAGGCGTACTAATAGGTAGCAGAAGGGAGAAATACTGATAAAGTGAAATTTAGAACCAGAGCGGTTATTAATTGCAGTTTTCATTAACAACAATGTCAGAGTTAAATAGATTTTCAAGTTAACTGTAAGTAGTTGAAATAGAATCTCCCATGACATTCTGAAGGCTACATCCCTTTGCTACACCACTGAGACAAATTAGTTGTTCCCTTCCTCTTAACATTGGGCCTGTAGGCCTGGATGTGAAGCACGCCTTCATGCAGCCTATCTACCACATGTTGATTTATTTCAGAATACAGCATTGTTCGCTATGAGGTAAAATACAAATTAAGTATATGGTTACTTAATATTTTTCACTCTTTAACTCCAGTTCTGTTGCCATGCAGGTAAAACTTAGATGGGCATATTTGTTAAGTTACAAAACTGTAAGAACTTAGCACCGTGTGTGTCAATGTTGTGGTTAAAATCTTCAAACGTGTCATTTCACAGACCGACAGGTGAAATCATTTTAGCAAAACCTTACCTTGTATTTCTATTTCACTGGCTTCTGCACATAGTCTGGGATAGAGGTTGGGATCCCAGTTCACTCTAAAGTAGGAAGAATCCTGAGCTCAGAAGAACACCGAGAGCAGTGTTCGATGGCTTCCCGAAAGATGACCTCTCATTACCTAAACAGAAAGAACTTGAGGGCAGGGAAGAGAAGCATCTGAAAAATCATACAGGACAGAGGCAAAGCCTGATAGAAACTGAAGCCCAGAGAAGAGGTTCAGGTCAACAAGTAACATACACTAGGAAGGCTTATCTGTCAACCCACAGTCACCCATTACCACCTAAATGCAGGTTACTTTGTCAGGTGTCAGACCAGAACAGAGGAGTTTGGCAGGATTATGAAAGATAGGAGGGGAGCTCAATTTGGGTTTGGAGCTGGGAGCTGTGAAATATGATTGGAATAGGTCTTGAGGATAAGAGCTAAACATATATTGAGTTCTGTGTGCTGTACCCTTATAAACACTTTAGCAGGGCAAGAGAGGGCAGCTATTGACATAATCATATGGATTACCATCCCCCCCCCAAAAATTAGGAAAATATGTCTAGTGCATTACAAAACTCATTAGACCCTGTCTTACTTTACAGTGTTCCTGAATTTGAAAGTAGAGACTGGCCCAAGCTGGTTCTGTGCTCCACAGGTATTGATCCTGTCAAATCATGAACAAATCCATACAAACAAAAGTCAGAAGGTCAAAACTAAGCTAGCAGCCAGCGCTGTGTTAATTGGAGAGGAAAGAGAAACGATGCATGCCCCGCTGACCTCTGAGTTCTCCTGTGCTGCAAAACTCACGTCACTGGGGCTCTTACCCTAACGTTAGAGGCACATTGTGTGGTCCTGGGCTAGGTTCTGTAATGAGCAGGTACTTGGGATGGCCATACAAGCAGATGGTGTGATCCTGGACCACCAAAGTAGTAGGAGCATCTGAAGGTGGCGTCCTACTTGGGATGAGATTTTCAGCCCCACACGCCCCTCCTTTTAGGCACTAAGTGCCCGCTCAAGTTGCCCGCCATCTGTTATTCCTTTGAACGTTGGCCTGGAAATTCCCTATAAAATACTGATGTGTGATACGAGTTAACATAATGTACAAATAGATGATCTGCTAAGTGACTTATGGACCCCTCCTCGCCTGGAAAGTATAAAGGGCAGCAGTTATATTTAGGGAGAGCTGAGGGGGTGAGGACACATCCCAACACGGCTCACTGATCCGGAGGGAGGTGCTGTTTGGTTTCCTGCTCTACTGGGCCTTGGATGATCGAGGAGGCACTGTGAGGGCACCTGGGGAGTGAGAAAGGAGTTGGGAAAAGCAGATTTCAGGGACTGTGAGAAAGACTTCACTGGATTCGTAGTGAAAGAGGCCATAATTCCTCTGTGAACATCCAACAGTTGTGTGTTTTGGTCTTGAACATGTGAGGGTTCACGTGTGCATGTGTGTGCCTATTCATACATGAAAAAGTATAGAGCGGCTGATGTAGAAGCGGGTGCATGGGCCCATGTTCCTAAGACCCTCAATCGAGGCTTCTCGAGCCACAGCGTCATTATTCCCACCACTGGTGGCCACGCTCAGGCTTTCTGAGGATGTTTGAATATCTATGATCGTCTGTGCCTGTTCGTTTTTTTCACGGCCCATTTAATTGAGAGGTGATGCGGTTATTGTTTTTCTTTTAAGAGAGTGGAGTTTATTGCCCTGCCGTCTCTGGAAATTAGCCACAGCTTGCAGATTTGGAACACCCAAAGCAAGCATGATAAATTATCCCCGGTGAAATATCCCCAGCACTTCTGCCAAAAAAAAAAAGGCTTGGCAGCCTATGAGGGTTGACACAGCTCTCTTCTCTTCTCTTCTGTTCTCGTCTCACAAAGCTGCAAAGTGGACTTTCCCCCATCCCACCCTCCTCCCAAACCACAGAATAAAAGGATCACTTTTTAAATTTTATTTATTTATTTATTTTTTAGATTAAGGGTACTTTAATTAATTAATTTATTTATTTATTTATTTTGGCTGTGTTGGGTCTTCGTTTCTGTGCGAGGGCTTTCTCTAGTTGTGGCAAGCGGGGGCCACTCTTCATCGCAGTGCGCGGGCCTCTCGCTCTCGCGGCCTCTCTTGTTGCGGAGCACAGGCTCCAGACGCGCAGGCTCAGTAGTTGTGGCTCACGGGCCTAGTTGCTCCGTGGCATGTGGGATCTTCCCACATCAGGACTCCAACCCATGTCCCCTGCATTAGCAGGCAGATTCTCAACCACTGCGCCACCAGGGAACAATCATACCAAGTTCCAAAATGCTAAACTTTAAAATTATGGGTAAATATTCCTTGTGAGAAAAATTACAAAGTAAAGGGAGGTTACATGAATGCTCCGTGGCATGTGGGATCTTCCCACATCAGGACTCCAACCCATGTCCCCTGCATTAGCAGGCAGATTCTCAACCACTGCGCCACCAGGGAAGCCCAAAGGATCACTTTTGGAAAGTATTTAAGATGGAGGGGAAAAAATTGCAGTTGGGATTGTTTCCCAGAGGCTGGGCTGGTGTTAAGCAAAACTGTGAAGAAATGAGGGGACTTCGAGCACCCCGTTTCCTCTGTGTCCCACTGCTTCCCTACTGCTACTCTTCCCTACTCAGTTATTCATTTATCCGTGAACAACTGCCTTGTCTCTTACAAAGCACTTCAGGTAAGAGCCATCCATGTCATTCACGACATTCACCAGCTGAAATTGCACACGAAGCTCAATATTGAGTTGTTGGGGATGGCTTTTTCCCTTTTTGAAAGACTGCAGCACTAACTAGCAGGTCCAAAGTTCTGGGAAACGCTTACTCCATCTGCTGATGAAAACCATTCTGCCCGGGAAAGGCTATTTTCCTGGGCTGTGGACTCTGTGTGTAAGGGGATGGGCTTGAAAGCCAGGAATGCAGTTCTAAGTAGATATCTTTGACCTTTAATGGTAGATTTTATCCCCGAGTCACATGGTAATCTTCCCAGCAAATTATCTATGGTTGCTGATATCACCAAGAACTGGAATTTGAGGCTGAATATCTGAAATAAAAATGTGCCATCCTTTCTGAAGTTCAAGGGGGTGGCCTACAGGGAAGAGTGAACTTGGTCATCTACTTGAGATGATAGAGATTTAAAGTTGGCACACCACAGCTGAGTTCTTAAATTCTGGCCTGTATGGATCTGCAGCTACTGATGTCACTTCCCCAAGTCAGACCTGAGGATTCTATTTGGTAGCCTGTAGTCAGCTGCTTGGTCCTGACTTAGCTTTACCCCTCTTGCCCACCCCCTGTCCCACCTCCATACATACGCTTTGTGGTCCCCAATGTATGGGTCCATCCAGAGGACTCTCCAACTAAGTTCTCCATGTAGCTGCTGGAAGAAGACAGCACTGTTGCATAAAGAGGAGCTCTGAGTCCAAGCCACTCTGCCCAAGAATTTGAAAATAATGTTTCCTGGAGGAAAGAAAAAGCCAGAAAGTCTTCACTCTTTAGTACGCCCTCCTTGCTTCTTTGAGGTACTCATGGTGCATTCAAGATACTACATCTCTTCTGACTAGCACTTGGTGATAAGTATAAGACAGTCACCAGAAAAAGGAACTAACTGTCTCTTGGTGTCTTCCCTTAGGTTGCCTAGTAATTATGTCCCCTCTTCTACCCTTTCTCTGGACCATATTGAAATAATTTTTCCTCCTCCTCTTCATTGCTTATTTAAATTATATAAAATACTTATAGATTTTTAAAGATAAGACAAATGCAGTATACTGAAGAATATATTAAGAATTCATTCAAAATTCCCTTTGTTTCTGTGTTATACTCTGTTCATCAAATTTTGACTAAGTATAGAATCATGGTACTATATACTGTTCCATATTTTATTCACGTGTCACTTTTTTATGTCTTTCATGTTTTAGTCATGTATCACTCCACCCTTCACTCTTGCAGAAAAATCATCTCTCCTTCTTTCTAAGACTAATGCTTCTCCTCATCTCCAAGATTCTCTCTACTCCCCTGAAATAAGAGGGTTATTCGTCCCTTGGAACCTGGTTTTTTCACCCACAGCATTGCTGAATCCACCCTTGGAGGATGACTGATTTTTTTTTCCAAGTTCCATATCTGCAGTTCTTTTTTGATCCCTATAGCCCTGACCATTTGAAGTCCCTTGAAGATCTAGTCCTTTGACTTCCATACCACTTTCAGAAGTCTGCTGCTTATCTCTTTCCATTCCCCCGAATGGATCTTTTTGTGATTTGCCTTTCTCTTCCCATTGCCCAAATATGAAAATCTCCCAAGGTGCTGCTTGCTGCTGTCAGCCACTGCTTGTGCCTCCAAGGATCTCTTTTTTCTATTTTTTTCTTTTCTCTTCTGCAAAACCTACAACTTTCATCTCAGCATTGATCATTTTCCCATCTATCTCTTTGGCCCCAATCTTTGTCGTATACTTTAGGTACACATTATTAGCTGTCTTGTGGAAAAGCCCAACCATAAGTCCCACTGGCTCTTCACAATGACAAACGAATATCAAAAACTGAGTTTAAAAGCCCCAAAGTCATTAAAACTTTTTATAGGAAGAACCTGTAGTTATTTTAAAGGTGCCAATCCACATGAATTGAAGATCTAATGAGTATCCACAATAAAAAAATGAAAAGGGCCAAGGCTGGGATGGTGGTTGTGAGATGATTAGAGAGACTCCCACTAGTGCCATGATTCAGAGTAAGTCCTCAGTCAGTGGCAGCCATTCATTTTATCGTTGCACTTGACATAGTAATTATTTCTAGACTGGAAAGACAAAGGAAATATCTACATAAGAGTGGCCTGGGGCTTCCCTGGTGGCGCAGTGCTTGAGAGTCCGCCTGCCGATGCAGGAGACGCGGGTTCGTGCCCCGTTTCGGGAGGATCCCACATGCCGTGGAGCGGCTGGGCCCGTGAGCCATGGCCACTGAGCCTGCGCGTCCGGAGCCTGTGCTCCGCAAATGGGAGAGGCCACAACAGTGAGAGGCCCGCATAACGCAAGAAAAAAAAAAAAAAAAAAAAAAAAAAAAAAGAGTGGCCTGATTTTTCCAAAGGTGATAGACCACTTGAAAAATGAAGGTCTTGATAAAACCTAACAAGAACTCTGTCATATGTGAGCTAACCCTGGTCATCTGTTTGTAATCGTGCGTGACTTCACAGTGTTAATGGTTCTTCTAAACTTATGCATTCTCAGAAACTGTAATTGACATGAAGGACAGAATGATGGGCAGACTAAGATCAGGTAAGAGGAAGGATGATAAAGGTCAACAAGCCTTCCAAGAAGTAAACTGAGTGGGAAGGAGAATGGAGAGAGAACTCATGAGAAGCAATTCAGAAGAGTAGGGTGTTCTAAAGGTCAGAAACCAATTCCCAGTGTGGGTGCAGAAATGACGATAAATGCTTTGATTACTCAGCATTCATTAAGTAGTACTAAATTGCTGGTGAAACAGAAAAATCATTTGCATTTCAGATTTACCCCTTCTCCAAGTTTCATTTTATGGCAAGAACGCTTTTAAGACGACTTCATGGACATTTTTCTTTTTCTCCCTTTAAATTGCAAAAGCAGGCATACACACCACATTCAGTAGTGACCAAGATTCTTCATTGTCTCCTCAGCTTCTTGAAATTAGTTGTGATTCTTTTGGGTCCAGTTGAAAAGTCATGCCAGTTTATTCAAAAGAAAATCCCTGCTCATCTCCCTGGAACCTTTTGAAAAGTGAAGCCAGTAGGTGAAAAAGATATAGCCTTGAGTCGGAATGCAAAGAAGTAAAAGTTAAGTGGAAATCGAGTGAGAAGGTGTCCTCTTCCTGCTGCATTAACAGAGCTCATGTTTCACTCAGCTTGCAGCTTGGTACCCTTATCCTATAGCATGAATTCCCGAGAGCCTTAGTCATCAGTCCTCTCGGTGCATGATATTTAGATAGACATCCTAAATTGTTTTCCTTACTAGAGTGCTAGCTAATCTGTAATTGGTAAACTATCCTCAAAGATGGAAGTTTAAAAGAAATGTTCTTGACCTCAGTTTACCAAAGGAGTAGGTGAGATTAGATCAGAGCTAGCAAAAACACGTTCTCTCATCTGCCAACTCAGATCAATCAATAGGGCTGTTTGGAGCTCTGGGTAGAGAACGATTTTGATACTTGTGGGAAAGAAGGCAATATTGAGTAGTAAGCGCTCGTTGACGCCATCAGTCAATCTGTATCTCCCTAGTCATTCCAACTCCCACCATTCTAAGCTATTTCAGTCAAGCCTTTTCTCCACTCAAAAGTCCAGTACCTCCCTTCTGCCCCCACTCTCAGCCGGTGATCTTGCTTCCCAGCTCCCTGAGAAAAGAGAAGCAATCAGAATAGACTTTCCAAAGATTCCCACCACCACATCCACCCATCTGCCAGCATCTATAGTATACACTCTGCCTTCCTAAATGTTACTATTCTGTTCTGAAGCACCGCATCTTTTGCCTGGAGCTACAGTAGCCTCCTGGCTACCACCCTTCTCTCTACAACCTATTCTCAACAGAGTAGCCAGAGTGATCCTCTAAAGCTTAAGTCAAATTATATCCCTTCTCTGAACAAAACATTTCTCCCCAGGACTTCCCTGGTTGTCCAGTGGTTAAGACTCTGGGCTTCCACTTGCAGGGGGTGGGGGTTCGATCCCTGGTCGGGGAACTAGGATCCCACATGCTGCGCCGTGAGGCCAGAAAAACAAACAAACAAAAGAAAAACATTTCTCCCCATTTTGCTCAGAAGTAAAGTCCTTTTGAGAGTCTCCGTAGCCCACATGGATGACCCTTCTCCCCTCCACCCTGCTTTCACTCCTCACCTTTCCTCCTGGATCATTCTTTCTTCATCCACAGTAACTTCCTTAAACCATAAACAAGACTGGTATGCTCCTGTGTACTGGCCGGACCGACTGTCACCTCTGCCTCCCCCGAAAATATGGATGCCGAACTCCCTCACCTCTTGAAGCCTTTCCTTTTCGTTTCTTTTTTTTTTTGGATGTTTCAACTTTTATTGAATAGTTAGGAAAATTGAAACAGAAAATATAACTTTGTTTCTTGTTTCTCAAAGTCATACAACTTAGTCAGCAGTGACAAACATTATTTCTGTAGTTTATTGGATGCCTTTTTTATCAGAGGCATTTAGCATATATTGTATATTGTGATACATGTTTTAAACCCTTAAATGCTAACCTTTTCTTTTTTTGCCACCTTAGAGTCGATTTACAATCTCATGTTAATATCAGGTGTACAGCATGGTGATTCAGTTTATATATACATATATATATTCTTTTTCAGATTCTTTCCCCCTATAGGTTATTACAAAATATTGAGTATATTTCCCTGTTCTTGAAGCCTTTTCTTAAATGCCACATTCTCAATAAGGCCTACCTCCACCATCCTATTTAAAATGACAACTGCCACCCCTTCCCCAGTACTCCTTAGCTCCCGAGCTCTCCTTTATTTGTTCCATAGCATTTCTAGCATTATATATTTTAATTATTTATTATATGTATTGTATACATTTGTCTCACCTCAAGGAGAAGGCAAAGATTTTTTTTTCTCTTTTGTTTCATTGATCAAAATCCAGCCCCAAGAACAGTCTCTGGCGCATAATTGGTATTTGTAAAGAATTGGTAAATGAATGAATAAATGAATGGTATGTGGCTTGGGTGTGGGAGGGAAGCATGGAAGCATTCATCTCCAGAATGAACAACATCAAAGGGCTCCCAAATTTGACATTCTCTGATTCGTTTCCCTTCAAAAATAAGCATGCATTAAATGCTCAGAGTTCTGAATTCTTTAAGAAACATTTAAGTCTCAATGGATATAGGAGAGGAGAGGGGGCCCTTGTTGCCCTCTGGTTTCTCCTTTCAACCCTTCTTTGCTTTCCACTGGGGAAGAGGAGGCTGAAGGCCCCAAGGATTCCTCTGGTGCCCAAATTAGTCCACTTTCCTGTTTATAGGACCTTCCAGACAGAGTTGACTGATTGATGTGCCAAAGGGAAAACTGTTGCCCTCTGTATAATTTCACTTCCAAGTATAGTAACCGAAACCCCAGAATGATGCCCAGAAAAAAGGGCGTTCTGTTGCATTCCCAGACAGGCTGCCAGTCTCAGATACAAAGGGCCAAGGATCTCTCTCTGTTCCCTCCCTTTCTTACCCAGTGGTACCTGAAAGATTAACATTCCAGGAATATTCACTTGACTTCAAGTGCACTCCCACTGACATATGAGTGCCTAGTGATTTCTAGGAGAGACTGTAAATGAGGTTTAGATCTATTCTTGCCAAAAAGATTTTATAAAGGGGGGAAGAGGTGAGCCTTTGGAACCTTGACTAGGGCAAGGCATATCTAATGAGAAAGTGAGAGGCACGGAGGAAAAACTTGATGAATTTGCTTTAATACTCACTGTCTTGAGGCATAAATGGGTTCTTTCTACAAGCCACTCTCCTTTTCTTCCTTCATGCTCCCATCTCTTTCCTTGGCTGGAGGTGGATACACATATTTATAACAGTTCTCTTGGATAGCTTGGATTACAGGGAGAGAGGCAGTCCCTCCAGTGATGTGACTATGAAGGAGGTCTGGTTCATAAGCTTCAAGGTTACTTCCATCTGGCCAATTTCAAAGAGCTGCAGCATACTTTGAAAAGAGACCTAGCATGTATTCCAAGGCTATGTCCTAAGAAACCCTCTAGATAAAATAAGTGGCAACTAGTGGGAACTCCAAAGAGCAGCACCCTAATGATGCTGAAAAAAAGGTAGGGGGAGAGGTTATGTTTTAACAACTTAACACATTCTCTAGAGCTGGCCTTACAGATGATTAAACCAAACATTCCAGCTGGCACGAGTCCCATATTCTGATTTAGAAACTTGGATCGGCATCTATGATATGGGGACTTCATGCCTCATATTTTCTCGAGCAATCATCTCATGTTATGTTCATCTTTTTAGTAAGTGGATTTGTTAAGTGTATAAATATAATTTAGTTTGTTTAGCATTTAAAGTCATTCCAAGTAACGAAATTAGAAAACCAAGAAAAAGAGATCTTTTGTCTTACCTTGGATCACTTTTTTAGTTTAAGAAACTGTAATCATGGTTTCTGCAGAGCTTATTAAAGGAGAATACTGTCATTTGTAGGAAAAATGAGACAGTTGCAGATCAAATCATCCAGTGTCTTATACAGGGAACCAACATCCCCCCTCTCTCTCCAAGGCCATTCTTCCCATAAAAGGATGAAATCACACCCCTCTGAGGGGTGACTGGAAAGTGGCCGGCCATCTGAAGATGGCTCCCATTGTATGGAACATGTCACTTGCGGAATAAAAGCCCTAGGAAATTAAGGGGGTGTAGGAGTCAATATCATTTTTACACGAATTTCAAACATCATTGATTGTACATCTTACTATCAACATTTTATGTACCAACAACAAATGAACAATGCCCACAAGTAACTAAAACACAATGCTTTCTTATCACCTAAAATTTTTATTTTATGCTTAGAGAAAGAGACTCTTTTAGTCTTAATTAGATTTTTTTCTTATTCTTTTTCATACATAATAAGAAAAATACATTTGAAAAAAATGGCTATGTTAAAACATCTTCCCTTCAGAGTTCAGCTCTTCTGCCCCACTTGGCAATTCAGAATCATTCAGGCTCATGTTTTTCCACATGAATTCACATTTTGTGCCATCAAGAGCATCAGTGATGCAGTGCCTCTTAAAGGAATCTATGAAAAAGCAAAAAACCATTGATGCTGGGCTCTTCAGAAGACTGTAGTTAGTGAGACACAGTGCTCACCTCCTTGTGAGTTCTGTTTCAGGAACATGCTTGATTCTCCACTTCCTTCAAATTTGCCTCAACCATTTGGTTTCTCGGGGTGAAAAGGATGTTCTACAACTTTTGCCTCTGACATTTTATTTCAAGCCCTAATACTTATTCCACTGGTTCTAATGTTCATGCGTTTGATGATTACCTTTCAGGATAATCAGAGGAAGTATTTGAGTCATTTGATGAGTTTTATTCTTAATTAAAAATAATAATAAATTTATTTATTTATTTTTGGCTGTGTTGGGTCTTCGTTTCTGTGCGAGGGCTCTCTCTAGTTGTGGCGAGCAGGGGCCACTCTTCATCGTGGTGCGCGGGCCTCTCACTGTCGCGGCCTCTCTTGTTGTGGAGCACAGGCTCCAGACGCGCAGGCTCAGTAGTTGTGGCTCACGGGCCCAGTCGCTTCGCGGCATGCGGGATCCCCCCAGACCAGGGCCCGAACCCATGTCCCCTGCATCGGCAGGCAGATTCTCAACCACTGCACCACCAGGGAAGCCCCTATTCTTAATTTTTATGACAACCTTTAGGCTTTCTCTGAATTTCTGATGCCTAGATATATCATTAAGATGACCTCCAACATTAGCTTATTCTCACTTTGAGACTGATATTCATGAGATCAGATAAGAAACAATTCCTAAAATTAAAAAGATGTAAGAACCCTTAAGGCTTAGCCTTCATTTTGGCTGACTAAAACTTGCATTTAATAAGCAATGAAATCAAGGCATGAGTAAGAAGTGAATAATGCAATCACTACTTGAGTTAATAGGATTTTGTGACAATAGCTTGATCGAATAATTACATCCAGGACAGATTAAAATAAATGTCTCAAGGTGATGAAGTGACATCTTTTGATTCTAGAAGTAGATAGATGTTGAGCAAAGAGGCAGATACCCTAATTTTATGACTAAAATTCACATTTTCCACAACTCTGGTGTTTGTAATAACACAGGCTTATTTATACTCACGTTGCAGAAATCAGGGGAGAACACAGTCTAATTGGCTCTTGTTGGTTCTTCATAGCCCCAATCCTTTTGTTGGTCCCGTTATCGTTGTAAAGCGTAACCTTAGTAATTTATCCCCCATACATTTAGTGAACTCTGAAAACAACCTGATTTTCCATAATTTTATTTTCTCCATTGAAACCTTTCCATTAAATCTACTTAATTTCCGTCTCAATGATTATGCCAACAAATCATACAAATACAATCCATTCCTTTACCAAATCGTGTTTTCCTATCTCTAGGGAGGAGAAAATGATCACTGTACCTGTGAGGCAGTTGTACACAACACAAATGAAGCAGAAAGTTAACAAAATTGTGGAGATTTAGTCGAACTCAAGACTTTCACGTCATGCCTTAAGGTGCTTGATACATTCTGTAATCACTTACCTCAAAATGGGCCAACAGGCTAAACATTTGGGCCTTTTTCTGCCTCTAGCACTTTTTAGACCTAAAAAATTTATGTGTTTTTTGATAGAAATTGTTTTCTTTCATAGGGAGTAGGCTGGCTGTTACTCTTTTATCTTTAGGTTCGTTCACCATTACAAAGGGTTGTAGGTTCAGCTAATGTCCAGGTGTGAAAAGTACTAAAGTCTCGAAAAAGATCATGAGTGTGAACAATGGAAAGAAATGGAGTAGAAAACGCCATGCAATCCTGCACTGTCCAATATGCTAGCCACAAGCTGTCTGTGGCTATTAACTCATTGAAATGTGGCTAATCTACATTAAGAGATGTCATAACTGTAAAAGATATCCCAGCTTTCGAAGGTTTAGTATGAAAAAAGAATATAAAATATCTCATTAATAAATTGTATATTGATTATATGTTAAGATAATATTTTGGATATATTGGATATATAAAATATATTATTAAAATTCATTTTGCTTTTTCTTTTAACCTTTCAAAAAATGCATATATGTGGCTGACGTTCTATGTCTATTCCACAAATCTGTCTAACCTATTCAGAATGAGGCAACTTATCTAGTCTGCTCTGAAACAAGACACCATTAGCTCTGCCAAAGGGATGGAGTCATTAAAACGGGGCTAATCCATGGTCTGTCACTGGTTGGGCTTTGCAAATTTAATTAGCTAATGGAGTGCTGGCTAAGACCAAGGTCCATATGGTTGTTTTCCCTTAGTTAAGGGCAAAAACGTGTAGTCACTTCTGCTGAAAACTGAGGTATGTTGTTGTTGTTGTGGTTACCCTTAATTGGGATGGAAAAATAATCTGAAAACCTGTAGTTGATTTTCTTAAGGGATCATGGGGGGAAAATGATCAATTTTAAATGCCCTTATAGGCTTTTAGGAATTTTCAGATCTTGGAATTTTCTATAAATGTCACACCTGGAATAATTCCACAATTCTTATTAAGTAAGTAAGTGGTCTAAACCAATCGTAAAAGAGAACAATGTATCCCAAGTTTAAGATGTTTTCTGAACAGACCTTCAAGCATACTGCCGGAATAGAGACAGCAACAAATGGCTTTTAAAAGGATGCAAGCGTGTTTCAAATGTCATCTAAAGAACACACAGATCTTTCTGCATTTTTTGTCCTTCCTCTCTTAAACTTGGTTTGTAAAATTGTTTTTAACCCTCACCTTGTTACAATGTAGGAACTTAGATGAAAGGAAACTCCCCCCGTTAGCAGCACTGAGTTTGTTCGTGTTTTTCCATTTATTATTCTATTGGTTTTCTCCCTGTGTTGTAATTATGTATTTTTGGCTAAGACTCCTCTGAGCTATTCTTACAGCTCTCTCGGGCAACTAATGGAAGTTTTAGTAGTAGGCATACTACGGACGGCATTTCTTCAGTCCAGTGATTTGGGAATAGCTCATAACATAGAACATTTTCTGTTTAGGTTTTGCTAGCCATCAAACCGAGTGAATGGAAAGAGCCAATGGCAGTGCAGTGTTATGGGGAGAACAGAATGCCTCATTTCTAAGTACCTTACAATGAAGTTCTTTAGCTGTAAACCACCCCAATCTTTTATGCCCTTTAATTTGTTTGTCTCCGGATATACTTTGAGCCTCTTTCCATTTGCTAATGAAAGTTGTGTCTCCAGGTTTATTACCTCCAGGATCAGGAATGCAGAGTTTCTAATAAGTGACATTTGGAAGGAATTGCAAGTAAACATGCTTAAGGGGTCCTGAGCAAAGCGGCACTAACATAAGCCAACTGGTGAGAATGAGAGAAGGTGACCAGAAGTGATCCCTTTGCTTTATGGAATGTGAGCAGTTGGCACAAACACAGCAATCCTGTGTGATTGTCTGAGTGGGCTCCAAGTGGAGCACGGCTGTAGAGTCACTGAGTTCTTTATATAGCATGCCAGCTCTCCTGGCTCATCACGGGAGCACTTCTTAAAGCACGCCTAAAGTTGCTTACATAGATGCCTTTCTGGTTGGCATCAGCTTCCTCCAGGACCAGCAGGGTACTCTACCTGGGCACGTTATTTATGACAGTTTCTTAGTCATGAATAAATGCTTTCAAACCAAAGGGTAATTGCACTTCATGAACAGTGACTTTTTTTTGTTTTCTGCGGTACGCGGGCCTCTCACTGCTGTGGCCTCTCCCGTTGCGGAGCACAGACTCCGGACGCGCAGGCTCAGCGGCCATGGCTCACGGGCCCAGCCGCTCCGCGGCATGTGGGATCTTCCCGGACCAGGGCACGAACCCGCATCCCCTGCGTCGGCAGGCGGACTCTCAACCGCTGCGCCACCAGGGAAGCCCCATCATTATATATTCTGATTCATTAACTACTTCTTGATTGCTTTCCCTTCTCTTTAGACATGCAAAGTTGAAGCAGATAGAGATTTTGTTCTCAAAGCATTTATAGCCCAGTACTGGTGATCAGGCAGGAACAGAATCACCATGCAAATCAGAAAGTGGTATATGCCATGTGAATTTACAAGAAAAGTGGGATAGTAAATTCAGAGAAGAAAGAAGTAATTCTGAATGATAAATCATAGATAGCTTTGTGGAGGAGGTGGCCTTATAGCTGTGTCTTAAAGGATTGAGTGGCCTTTGGGCATGCAAAGATGTGAGGAATGACATTTGAGGTGGGGAAAATTACATCAAAAAGTGAATACAGTCAGATCCCAATGAGAACTTTAAACACCTGATCGCCTGACTACACTGAGTTGACAATATTGGGTTCATGTTCATCCCTTGCTCTTTGCATGGTGCTGATATAATCTCTAAAAACTCATCCTCTGAAGGATAATACAGCAGCAAAAGGTCTTGAGCATACACACACACACACACAGACACACACACACACACACACACACAGACACACATATGCACTTATATATAAAATGTTCATCACTTCCTACGACCAAACAGCTTTCCATGTTCCAGACTGTATAACCCTTTACTTTACATGATCCATATAAGCATAAGCTTCTTCAAACCAGAATATTCTGGAACCTCTAAGTTTACATTTCCAGAGCCAAAGCTCAGTAAAATATCATGCAGTCATTCAGGGGAAGTGGAAACATGCCTGTACTTTCAATCTGGATCCGTGGTTCTCCACTGGAGATGATTTTGCTGAGGTTTGATCATGCATCAAGCTTTGTTTCCATTTCTTCCCAAAATAAAATATTGATACCTGCCTTAAAATCTCTGGTTTGGAGGAATAGATAATCTCAGATTTACCACACAAAATATCTATAAATTCATTTTTGTTTTGGTTATAGAGCCAAAGAGCATTGAATGAGTAGGAAACACTGGTTATACCCCGACTTATCAGACCTTGACTAAGTCACAAGAAACCAAAAACCAGACCCATGAGAAACAATGGCAGCATTTGTCTTACATGTCATAGTAATCTTGAAGGAGAAACGTATTTATGGATAATTTTTTGCTTTTTTTAAGGGAATGTGGTCTCCATTCAAGAATAGAATAATATGTCTGATATTTTGGTCTTAGAAATATACCCTACCTTGAGTCTTTTCTTTTATTTGCTTAAAGGCAAAAAAGAGACTGAAATGAGAGGGAGTGTTGGGAGAAAAGAAATGCTAGCATTCCTTATAATATTAAATATATTAGCTTGCTTTACTAATCCTGTTCATAATCATTGGTTTAATCATAGGTAAAATATCTAAGTGGGTTGATTTTTCCAATATGAATGTTTCATTAAAGAATTATATTATGGACAGTTAGAATCATGAGGTCAATTAAGGGCAAAACCCTCCAAAACTGTCTTTCTTTAGGCTCGTTGCAATAGTTTGGAGAGTTTTAGTGATGCAATCAACAAGGGATGTCCTCATTTGGCATTTGACCATGAGGTCGATTTACCTGAGGATGACTTTTGTTAGTGCCTTCAGTTCTTGGTCCCAATCCTATCATCAAGGCCACAAAGGTTATAAAGCAAGTGGGAGTGCAAGAGACATAAGGGAGGAAGGAGGAACTAAGCTTCCAGAATTATGGTGTCCATGTGCTAAGTCCATATGAATTCTGCTCCTGGATTTGGAATTGTTATCTTCCAAGTTTCAAAGGTTCAGTGGGACAGACAGTGCACGTGTTATTCTTAAGCACTTGGACCATAAGTGAATTCAAGTTCATCAGGGCCCAGGAAGGAAAGGCAAAGAGAACAGGCAAGAAAAGAGCTCTAGCCAGTGAAATCTTTGGCCTTCTACCTACCACAAGAACAAGTACCTGTACTTTCCTCTAGGAATCAAAGAAATCACTAGAAAGGGTGTTTTATATCGCAATGACCTATGCTGCAGAGAGATGCGGAGATTTGTAGGTTGGGAGCCAGATATGGAATGTTCTGAGAAAATCTTAACTCCTCCTATAGTGTGTGCTTGGCAAGTCCTCTGGAAAAATCTAGCTCATCCTCTCCATGACAGTATACAGAGGAACATTTGTGTGATCTATTTAAGAGTGATGTAAGCTGACTTTGTTATGAAAACCATGTAATTTTAACACTGGAATGACATCTGGTCTGTGCCACAGCTCTATCAGGATGAATGATAATAGTGGGGGAGAGAGACTTGCCTTTGCCAAATACGGTCACTGATGAGTAATGCTTTATTCCTCTCCCACTTCCCCTGTGAAGACTGGAACTAAGAACAGGAGCCTCATGCTAAGTCCTGTCAATTTCCAGGTGATCAGTTACCCTGTAGATTCAGCAATGTGTGTCAACATGCACAAACTCTGGGGCTGAATTTTTATAGCTGTGTTTTTCTAAATGAGGAGAGGAATTTTGAGAATGTAATTTCCTGGCAAGAGACGTGTAGGAGAATTTGCTCTGCTTCCTCCTCAGAATCCTAATTCTGAGGGCCTGTGATATACAAAGAAGGATTTGCACCTCGAACAGTTTTGCCTAATTATTACAGCCTTCCTTTGTTGTCTAATTATTCTAGAGTAGTATCCATCCCTTAGAAAATAAATCCTACTGGCTGCCTGCGTTTTCATCACCTGTGATACAGTATAAGAGTCTATACTTATGGAGGTCTATTCTCTGTAGTCTGACCATGGTGGATTAAGATTATTATGTGGGGCTTCCCTGGTGGCACAGTGGTTAAGAATCCACCTGCCAATGCAGGGGACAAGGGTTCAAGCCCTGGCCCGGGAAGATCCCACATGCCGCTGAGCAACTAAGCCTGTGAGCCACAACTACTGAGCCTGCGCTCTAGAGCCCGTGTGCCACGACTACTGAGCCTGCGTGCCTAGAGCCCGTGCTCCACAGCAAGAGAAGCCACCGCAATGAGAAGCCTGCGCACCGCAACGAAGAGTAGCCCCCGCTCGCCGCAACTAGAGAAAGCCCACATGCGGCAATGAAGACCCAAGGCAGCCAAAAATAAATTAATTAAATAAAAGAAAAAAAGAATATCATGTGTTAGCCTAGAGGCATGCTGCTTCAGGAGAATACACAGCCCCTGCACTCTAGGCTCTCTCCTAAGCAAGCCAGGGATCCACTGGTAATTCAGTCAAGGTTCCCAAAGTTCCATCACTGCAGTAGAGCTGTATAATGCAAATTATATTATTTAATTCCTCTGTTTTCTAGGATTCTGAGTAAGCCCCATCAAATACCCTAAATCTGATGACTAAAAATAGAGAACTATTCTTAGCTCCACTTTAAAATGGGATCACGTTAATTTGGGGGGTTTTAAAATTGAACAACTTTCCATTATGTTAGCAGCCAATGTCTGTATTTATTAAGTGCACTACCAAAGAATTTTCAAATATAATGCTTTCCATCAGGAAACTTACAATTCAGAATCATGTTATGGGCTCTAGAACAGATCCTAATTCAACTCCTTTTATTTTTTTTCCCCTTCGATTGACTTCATATAAAACTGTAATTCCTATGGAAGCTCAAAGCTTTGAGCACAGAAAAATCCCTTCAACTTCTCCATAGTATAAAGGAGTGACAATTGAGTTGATGTGAATTTTGTCACCATAGTAAAGGCCTGGGAACTACGATTCAGAGTCATTCTTGGGGGTAGTTAGTGCCTTAAAGAGGGAACCTCCACAGTATCCAGCCAGTCCTCATTAACCTGCTTCCAAACATGCTTTGGGTACAACTGCAGAGTACATCAAATACCAAGGTCTCTGACTTTGGGTTTTATTCTCCTTATTTTTCATACCACTGTGGATTTTTTGTTTTGTTTTGTTTTGTTTTATTTTGTTGTGGTTTTTCTTTTGCAGTACGCGGGCCTCTCACTGCTGTGGCCTCTCCCGCTGCGGAGCACAGGCTCCGGACGCGCAGGCTCAGCGGCCATGGTTCACGGGCCCAGCCGCTCCGCGGCATGTGGGATCTTCCCGGACTGGGGCACGGACCCGTGTCCCCTGCATTGGCAGGCAGACTGTCAACCACTGCGCCACCAGGGAAACCCTTGTTTTGTTTTTTACCGTGGGTTACAGTCTGTATTTACACTTTGGGTAGGATTTACTAAATACAGTCTTTTTTAAAAATCAATAAATAATTTTCTCATAGCAAATGAAATGAATAATATTTGAATTATTTTATAGAACTTACATGAGTTAGTGAGATATGATACCAAGTGTTGGGGCATTTCAGACAGCTCATAAATATCTCATGTTGTTATTTATATGTCATCTTTCTAGGCTAAGGAAATGCAAATAAGAACTCTGGTTAGTAGCATTCCCTGAAAGATCGTCCAGTCAATTAACCCGGCATGCACGGGACTAATGCTCCATTTCAAAAACAGTTGTTTCCCAAGCGAAGAGGATATTTTGCTACCATTATCTTCCCTACCACTAACTCCTCCTTTATTTCTAACTCCTGTGTTTTACCCATGTTTACATAATTCCTTTGTACTTGTAGCTTTCATTTAAACTACCACAAATTCATCTGAGAAGTTAATATATACCCAACTTTTAAAATTAAGGTAGAATAAATTTTAGTGATATAATTTCATCTTATATTTTCACAGAGAAATAGACTCAGAGATCCCCTATATTTCCTTCTGCCCAGAGACCTGACTAGAGTTGACAAGTCTTTCTAGAAGTCTGGAGCTGACCTAAATTGTGTGGTCCTCAGTTTCCTCCCCATCTGGCCAATTCTGATGGGCATTCATGGGGGTCCTTATGACCTGTGGTCAGTTCGGCACTAAAATGAGGAGACGGGCACTGCTTTTCCTCCACAGAAGCCATCCCCGAGGAGCATTCTTGGGCAGCCCTTCTCCTGGAACTTTGGTCATAGATCTGGCCTTGAATCTCAGAGATAAAACCACTCTCTCCGTTCCACAGAGTTGTGGGACAAAAGATGCGGCAAGATGAGGAAATTTCCAAACAGGAAATTGTCTTGGAGACAATCAGTTTCACTCTGACTACTCAGTTCTCTGCCATCCTAAGAACACTCGATTTTGCTTGACAGACCTTATCTATAAAAGAGTTTGGAAAACGGAAGTGAACCCAAGAACACATCCATCAGAAAGCACTCCAGAGGAGGGTATGAAAGAGAGGTCTCTTGCTAAAGATGGAAAGTACCTCGTTTTATCATAACTGTCTGCTTAATTAAAAAATGCATTTCCTGGGCTGTTTTATTCATAAAAGTCAGCATGTAGGTAAGGGAATAATTGATTGCTCAGAAATTGGCAAGTAATTCCTAAGGAACATTTTTCTTTATGATGTCTTTGGCATTTGTGGTTAACTAGTTCCATTTCCAGCCTTAGACTCTGCACCATAAAATTATAGCTCCATCCTGAGGCACCAGCTGTCACTTCTGCCGATAATCTCTGGGCTCAGAGAAGATAGCACAGTTACCCACATGCATGGAAAGTGGATCCCTCAGTCAATGCTAAATTTATCAGGAAGGATTTCACTATTGAAACACCCTGGCAATTACTTTATTTGACCCCTAAATAGGAGCTGGGGCTAATGCCTTTGCCTGCAGTAGTGCCAGATGAACTTGGTCCAATTCCACAGTAATAAATGCCAAGCTCCATTTTCTTTGCAGCCCCTGATGTATGTGATATATACAAGAACATTTCCATGAGATATTCTAACGGACAATTATACAGGCTGCAGAACAAATCAGTCTACCATAAAGAATACCCCCTCTGCAGAATGTCACAGGCTTAGTCATTCTAAGAGCTAATTTATGAATTTTTACCACTAATCAATGTACTGAGAATAGACTTGATGGAAAATGTACCTGCTACATTACGGTGGGCAGAATCTTCAAGGGCCCCAAAGAACCACCTTTTGCTTTTACCCTGAATAATAGGTAATATGATATATGATCAATCTGGGAAAGTGTTTTGGAGAAAGATACATTTCATAAACTGTTTCAGTGTGGGAAGTGAGACATATATGGAAGACAGATTTTTTAAGGTGCTGTTCTTAATGATATTTGCTGTTGAGACTAGTAAAATATTTTCCTAAGGCCAATTGATGCATCATGGTCTTAGAATTATTAAGGGAGCTTTTTCTCACTATAAATTCCCCCACTGAGCCTTCACCTATGATACATCCTAGGTTCTAATTCTATGGTGAGAACAAGGAATCTGTATGTTTGTTTTTAAAGCTCGGCAGGAAATTTTGGTGATCCGCCGGATCGGAGGAACCACTAGTTCCTGATGTTATGTTCCTTCCATAAACCTCAGGACTCACAAGTTCAGAATCTGATTTCAAATAATGCCATGAGTCTTGTTTTCACTCAGAGCCCATTTCTTAAGTTTTAATCCACGCTGAATTTTTCTCAGGCCACTTCCTAGGAAAGTCACCATTCATCACGACTGCTCCTGCCATATGCCATCTCATTTGCTTTCTCTTTGAGTGCACCAACAACATTGCTACCTCAAACTCTTGCCTTATCTCCCTTCAAATTACTACATAAATCGGCCTTTTGGCCTCATTTCCAAGAGTATCCTCTTGACCCAAACCGTGAACTCTTTTTTTTTTTCCTGTAATTGCAGTTCTTCTGATTTTGCATGTTAAAGCCTCCATCTTTAAGTTAAAGGATATCCTACCCTAAGCTTCAAGGACCCTGCAATTTCTCAGCCTTCCTGTGGTCACTGGTGCCTTGCTATCTCTGGCTCTCTCTCTCTCTCTCTCTCTCTCTCTCTCTCCCATTTCCAAGAGTATCCTCTTGACCCAAACCGTGAACTCTTTTTTTTTTTCCTGTAATTGCAGTTCTTCTGATTTTGCATGTTAAAGCCTCCATCTTTAAGTTAAAGGATATCCTACCCTAAGCTTCAAGGACCCTGCAATTTCTCAGCCTTCCTGTGGTCACTGGTGCCTTGCTATCTCTGGCTCTCTCTCTCTCTCTCTCTCTCTCTCTCTCTCCCTCTCCCTCTCCCTCTCCCTCTCCCTCCCTCCCCCCTCTCATCTCTCTCCCCTTCTTTACACTATTACCAGAGATACTGCATTATTGGGTTCTACATTCCTTGCCTTTTTTTTCTAAAGTCCCTCCTTTGGAGAAAGTCTAGCAGCTCATATGAATGGCCTCAATTTCCATGTCAATATGCATGACAAATATATAGAGACTCCTCATCTAGACACTTAATCTTCACTGAAGACCCATATTCCATACATTCTTTAAGACATTTCACATCACAGCTTAGATTAAATATATCTAGACCAAAGTTTATTATCTTCTCCCCACAAAATTTCTTAACCTTCCCCATCATGATGTTAACCATCTTCCATGCTTAGACCCTTGGAAACACCATTTACTTAAATATCTAATAGTTATAGATCATCATAAAGAAATATATAACCATACAGAAGGTATTTGGGAAGAAACAGGTAGAAAGAGTCCAAGGAAAAGGCCTTATGGTGGCTGCAACTTTTTCTCCAAATACTTTTTCAGCCTTATCCCTTTCCTCCTATGCTCCACAAGCCAAGACTGATCCCGGCCAGCTTTCTCATCCCCACTCCACCCTGATCTTAAGTAGGAGGGATTTCCGAAGCACTAGCCTAGGCTTCTGAGCCTCAGCATCACAATAAGCTCATTGACCATCAGATTCTGACCTGTCCTCCAGTTCCAATAGTCCAGGCTGTCATTTCCCAAACACTGTGGAATTGCTGTGCATCCTATGTATTCTTCCAGGCACTCAGGATAAGAGCAGTAAACCGCTAGATTTCTGAAATCGATCTGAAAGTCAGATTTGGTTTCCTATCTGGTTTCTGCCTTCCTGTCTTGATTTCATGACTTCAGTTTATCCTAAATGAAGGCACGTCATTCCTATAATCAGTTCCTTTGTAGGATTGGTGCCTCTCCTAGGTGAGGACAGGGCTCTGATACATGATGCTGTATGCAGCCCTTTGTCCTTGGAACTCTTGATGTGGCTGCATCCTCAGGTCCACAATACTCAGCTCCATGTTTTCTTGCCCATCTGATTCAGTGGTTTACCTGGCTTCCATCTATCATATATTTCTATACTTTGCAGGTGCTGTTTTTTGCTGCTTTGGAATGGACCTCCTCCACTTTTGGTGGCTTTGTTCAGCCTCCCTCGTTCCCAAACCCCTGCTCTAGTCCAGTGGGCAGATCGTGTTCCAGTCTCATCCTCTTCCCAGTCTGTTTCATCCCACTGTGATGAATCAGGCCTGGCCCTCAGACATAACACCAAATGTTGCAGCTGAACCCTTGTTATCTCTTTTGCTTTCAACCCCTCACGGTTCCTATCTGCCTAACACAAAGAAGTGCCGGGAACAGATGTCATTTTATTCATGCCTTCAATCTTTTTACATCTCATTTGCCTCCCATAGTAAATTATTATTTCTCACCATAGATCTCAAGGCACTTTGTTCTTTCTATTTTCTCTCTCTCTTTCACTCTACACACGCGCGCGCGCGCGCGCACGCACACACACACACACACACACACACACACACACACACACACACACTGCCTGCTAAGTAGCCTAAGGATCACTTTTTCTCAGTGACCTCTCACTGTATCAGGAGAATGGTATGCTTTTTACCTTTTCCCACACCCCAGCCTGTAAATTTCCATTTCATTACATCATTTTGGTTGTGTTCTCTCACCAATCCTCCTGCCAATACTGTATATGATAATGTAATGTGATAGCAATTTTCCCTGTAATTCATTAACCTGAGACTTCAGTTTTTGGTACTTTCATTGAAAAACTTAATGTATACATCTAGTTATCGTTTTGTCATAAAGCTTGCCAAAACCACTCGCAATTGATAAAAATAAAATGAAATATGTGCTCAAACCTGAATTGATGGTAGATAATTAGATTTTCTGTTCATGAAAACTAGGTCAGTTTCATAATCTGATGATGTTTTCTCCAGCAGAATTTGTAATTTTACAAGCTCCATCTTGTTACAAGAAATTGATCATTGCGGGCAAAAGGAGGAACTCAGAGTGACCCTTTCATGGAATTTCAGTTTGTTTTCTCTAACCCCCCAGACAAGTTTTCAGGAAGGTGTAGTTGCAGAAGAGAAATTAAAGCAATTTCTCTCTATTTCTTCAGCTTTGACAGAGCTAGACTGGAGGCTGGGAGCCAAACACTTTCTCAAAACATGCTGCTGGGGGCGGGGGGGTTGGTCCCTGGCTGGGTTTTCTGGCAGGGACTTTAGGCTTTGCCAGTCCAGGGGAGAGCATCTTCTCCATGGCTTCTTCCCTGGCTTTCTCCTTCACTTTTTTCTATTCTTATACAACACAAGCTTTATTCCCAGAGTTAGATTGATTATCCTAAAGGTCAAAATTGATCGTGGCAGCCCAAAATCAAGAAGGTCCGTTGGCCCTTTATTAACAAATGGTGCCCACATGACTTAGTATTTCTCCTGACCCCAATCTCCCTTCCTTGATACACCTTCCATCAACCCTCCTTCAGGTACGTGTACATGGGAAACAGGAACCAGACAGCACCTCACCCTTCTTGATGTGCTTTTTCGTTTCTCTGTGATTTGCATCATTTGTTTCTCTCTTTTTGTCTTTGAGGCTTCCTTGCATTTCTGCCTGGCAAAACTCTGCTCTTTCTTCAAGACCCAGTCCAATTATTCCTGCCATTTGTGAAGTTGGCCCCGCTCTGAGCTCCCACAGCACAGAGCCCATGCTTATATTTAGCACATAGAGAGGTAGGCAATCTTTGGTTTACATGCCTGTCACTCCTCTAAGCTGTGAATTCATATTCCTCTTTTTATCCCTGTCACCTAACGTGGGCCTGACACATGGTTTGATACCAGATAAAGGTTCGTGGAATGGCTGGACAAAACAACATGCCGTAGGGATCTGACGTGTGCCTGATAAGTCCACTTGGCCCTTCCTAGGAGAGTGCAAGTCATGTGCTTGAGTCACGTACGCGACACTCGTTTTGTTCACTCTCGTGGCCAAATCTATGCTGAGAAGCCTATCTTTTCATCTAAAAAATATGTGGGCTGTTTTTACCGAGAAATCTAAAGACCTTGATGGATTGGCACCAACTCAAGTACAGACATGTACAGTGAGAATATCTGTGTTGATTACAAACGTCTATTAAGCAAACACCATGTCCTGGCACAGTGCTCATTGCCATGGGGAATGCACACAGAGTACCCAGGGTTGTCCTGGCACTTGGCAACATGGTTGCTGTTGAGTGTAGGTGGCTTTGACAAAAGACTTCACGTTACTGGGGCTCTGAAGACCCAGAACTGTGTTTTTATGGATTCCCTTCATTTCCACCATCGGTTTCACTAATCTTTGAATATCTGTATCAGGAAGACTTACGTCATGAAAGACATTTAGTTAGAACTATAAAGTGAATTTTGATTATGCCAGAAACTCAAAGACAACTCAGTAGGAAAAGTATTCAGGGCTTAACGAATATTACACCAAGACAGTAAGTTAATACAGAGGGAAGAATCCATAAATAACCTTTTAAGGGTTTTCTGGTCTAAATAGTAAAAATAGATAGATAGATAGATAGATAGATAGATAGATAGATAGGTAATTCTCATTTCTACTGAATTAGTAGGATTTATTCGGGATATATCCTTGAGATGCACTCTTATTTCTCTCTATTTCTTCATATTATTACATGAACCATATATTATGATTAATATAAGTCAAATCCAATTCTCCATGATTAAAGTTAATAGAAGTGTTAAAATCCAATAGAACGTATCTTTTTTTTTTTTTTTTTTTTTCCCCAATAGGGCATATCTTAATAAATATTTAATAAAGTATTATTTCATGTTCTGGCAGTCAACAGTATAGTGGCTATAAATTCTAAGTTTCAGTTATAAAAACACAAAATGTAACTCTGAAAGGAGATCCATGGAAAGGTGTCAGATATTATTGCTGTTGTGTTCATACAATAAACTCCTATTTTCCAAAAATGAATATTGGAATATTATTATTAGTATACTATACATATTCTATACATATTTCAGAGTGGAACTGGGGAAGCGAAAATAGAAAGATTGTTATAATCAAGTGACCTAAGTTCCCTCAGTTGCAAAATGAGAAGATTAAGTTAGCACCTAGCACTTGGAAATGCTCAAAGTGTACAAACTTTTTTCATATACATTATTTCATTCGTTTTTCATGTCAATTCTCATTTTACATTCGATGAGATTGAAATTTGGAGAGAGAAAGTGACATGACCAAGGTCATGCTGCTAAAACATATATAAATATGTATATGCTATATAAATATAAACATATTTATGTTTCTATAAATGTACTTATATCCTTAAATATTTATAACATATTTACAGCCAAAAGCTATAACTCTGTGTTGCATATGCCAATCTAGATCTCTTATGTCCCCGCCACCTACAAGATTCTCTGAACAAAAGTACAGACTTTCTAGAGAATTTATGAAACAGCACAAATCCTAAAAACAATAACCTTTCCCTATAAGAAGAGTATGTCTGCATCAAAAGCTGATATAATGGCAAGGATTTGCTTTTTGAGCGCTAACTGTGAACTGCATACAATCCATAACAAAATCAAAGATCACAAAATATTGTCAAGCCGACTTGCAGATTTTCCCCTAAAATCAATGTGCACTTTAAATGCAGTTCATCAGGATCCCTGTAGTTAATCCCAGAATTGCTCAACCAAGTACTTTCTCACTGTGTTTGGTCTAGTGGTTCAGTTCTGTTAAACAATGTCATTATACGCATTCTGTAAACCTGCTCTGGTTCTATAAAGTCTGACTGGGGAAAACTTCCATTACAAACAAGAAACATAAAAGGGAAAAAAAAAGGCAAAACACATTTTCAGTTCAAAGCCAATAAACTCCATTCTGGTTTTGGTTAATTTTGATTTTAAGCTTTAAATTGCTTGTATCCATAAGAAGCTTAATTGTCTTCTTGCTGATTTTCTCTGTGGTGATTACCTATAAAATGCCTTGGGTCCCTTCTGCTAAGAATATGAGCTCCAAATATAACTGTCTGTGCGGTTTTAAACTAAATAGAATACCTGGAAAAGATTTAAATATCCAAATATTAGTGCCACCCTGAAAATTTCAGTGTGAGTCCACAGTCAGGGAATCATTGTGTCCTGCAGACAGTGAAAAGCATAAGCAGAAAGCAGGGGGCCTATTGAGGCCCTTGATATTTTGCTCGTAATAACTTTTGATTCATAGTTTATATCAGTTTTAATTTTTACCTGTTTGTGATTAGACACTCAGGAAATATTTCACCACATAGAAGCACACTAGTCGGAGCACTTATAGGCTTTCCACATGGCTGCAAAGCTATTTCCTTCCATAATTACTCCCTTTGAATTAAGCAAACGGGGTCTCTTTAAAATTAGAAGTATATTGTAAATGAAAAAAATACACACAGTTATCGACCATTCTCATCTCAGTACAGATAGATTATCAGGTTCCTTATCTAGTGGTTGATAGGGACACACCATGGCTCTGGTTGAAGAGCGAAGGAAAGCGAGAAAAATGCAAAGATGGATAACTGCTAAACATGGTGCCCAGAAGACTTGGGATACAAATAAGACTATGGGTTAGTTTTTATTTATTCTTTATTTAGTGTTTCTGTGGATGTTGTAGATTGTTTTCATGGCAAAGACTCACCAGGTCATGACTCTGTTTGGCCATCCTCACTAAAAAAAGTCTGTGTTTCCATTGTACGGGCTGTTTAATTTATAAAGCATCCGTCAGCAAGATGGACAACAATGAAAAGGCAGTGAGTTAACAAAGAAAGTCATGCATCTCCTTCTGTTATCAGCCTCAGTTTTTACTTCATTAAAAAGAGATGGGGGGGCTTCCCTGGTGGCGCAGTGGTTGAGAGTCCGCCTGCCGATGCAGGGGACGCGGGTTCGTGCCCCGGTCCGGGAGGATCCCGCATGCCGTGAAGCGGCTAGGCCCGTGAGCCATGGCCGCTGAGCCTGCGCGTCCGGAGCCTGTGCTCCGCAACGGGAGAGGCCACAACAGTGAGAGAGGCCCGCGTACCGCAAAAAACAAAAACAAAAACAAAAACAAAACAAAGAGATGGGAAAGGCAAGGTTTTCTATGAAGAGTGGTGAAATGGATTTCAGCAACACCCAAGAAGAAAAACACTAGGGTACTTGGCAGAGGAAACAAATACCAGACGTGGATTTAGAGTCTGAAGATGAGCTTTAATCCTGATTCTGGCATCCACCAGCTTTGAGGTGTGGGCTAATTTCAGTGAGTTTCAGTTTGCTCCTCTGTATAATGAGCGATGAACCGGCAGATTTCTATGACCAGGGATTGAGAGACTCTTCTAGACTGGAGAGTAGAGCGTTTGGGAGGGCAGGGGCTGAATTTGAATGGCAAATGACTGATGCTCTTTTGATGACAGACTTGGGAATGGGTGATTAGTAGAAGGACACTAATCATTGGTTTTTGTGAGTGATTTAGCATGAGGAACTATGTGTTACATAATCAGTGGAAGCTTAGCAAGGTAGCCAGAATGGCCTTCTAGGGAAACAACATTGGCAGATGATACTTGAAAATATTTTCAACCAAACTGGCTAAAAGGTTAGGAATGACCAAAGGAGAGAAATTCTCCTTTCAAAAATGGATGTATACATTTTCCATAGGGCAGAATTCAGACAAGAACTTCTATAAAGACCAATAGAAGAACTAGAAGAAGGCAGTTACCATCTAGGTTAGGAGTCCAGGATAGGGCCCAAGCATGTAAAGAGGACTGTAGGGAA
>NW_006769677.1:2929281-2932300 GCF_000442215.2 Lipotes vexillifer
AGGGAAAATAAACATTCAGCTCTAAGAGACCTAATCCCAGGTAGCTCATCCATAAGAAAGCACCAAAAGTTCATAATATTTTTGGTGTGTTTTAGTTATTCCCCACCCCCTTACTAAAATATAGATCAGTCTGTTTAGATAGGGACAGTAGAGAGACAAAAATGAATGGCCCACAGTCCATTACTATTATAATTCATCATCACATATAACTGTAAATAATATAGTTAATTACATTATTGTGAAGACATTTCATAGAACATCTTATGCCATTTTAAAGGAGAGTTTTTATATTTTTTTATGTCATGGGAAGTGTCCAAAATATAACATGAAGTGAAAAATCATGACACCAAATTTCATTTATACACACCCACACATACGTACACACATAATGTGGTCCAAATTATGCAACTGTGTATTTTAAAAGCTAAAAGCAAACATTTTTAAATGTTAAATGGTAATCTCTAGTGGCAGGCTTATGAGTGATTATTATTTCTTTTCCTTCATTTCTGCATTTGTCAGATTCTCAGCAGTGAATAAGTATGATGTTAACAAGCAGGAAAAACACTTTTAGAAAAATAACACAAAAATGATCTGAAAGCAATTTATATTATTTGAATTGTATTTAGTGAAAAAGAGCCCATGAAGTACAGACTGGCTAATACTAACTTGTTCATTCTGCCAATTTATGATGTTTCACATGAATAGGGTCAGAATCAAGTTTTGCCTAGGTTATCAGGGAAAGCAAATGCCAAAGATATACACTGAAAATTTGATTTAAAAAAAATCTGTGGTATTGATTTCTACTAACCTACCCCTTGATACTAGCTTTACTGAAACGCTTTAGTCCCTACTCCCTTTCTTCCTTGCATTCTGTAACAGTAATTATGATAACCACTACTGATGGAGTGCTTCCCGTGTGCCATGTCCTGTTGTTTTCCCATGTAATCCCCTGAACAACCTCATGATATAGATGTAATTATTTTGTTTTTACTGATGAGGAAACTAAGGCATAGATTGATTCATTTGCACGAGTTACAGGCAGTTCAATCCCAAGAGTCTCAGCTCGTAACACAATATTGCTCGTGGTCATAGTAGACCTAGTTGATATTCATTTAGCACTTAATATATGCCAGGCTCTGTGTTAAGCACCTTATATGTGTTATCACGATTTATTTGCAGCAGTCAGAGATAAATACCATTTTTATAACCTGTTTACAGAGCAGGAGCCTTAGAAAGAGGAAGTAACTCACACAGTTTCATATAGTAAATGACAGAATAAGAATTTTGCAACCTGAGTCCCTTTCCTAAGACAGCATTTTAGGAGGTCGTTTTTCCCCACCAGTATTGTGGAACCACTCAGAGCCGTGGTCATGGTTACAGGGACCTGATTAGTCTTAACAATTCTGTTATTTATGGAAATAAATTAACATTGGAATAGCTTAATAGACTTCCTGGAGAGCTTTCTTCATAACACCTTCAGGATAAAGAAACCCGAACCCAATCTGTCTTTCCAACCTTATACCCACTGGGTAAGTAAATTTTTTCTTTTTTCTGTAAACCATAGGCCTCCATTGTGAAATACAAAATTAAAATCCAAACATATCTATAGAATAGATAGTGTCAGGGAGAATAAAAATTTTCCTCTACCCTTCTAGGTTCTTCTGGCTCGTCTAAGAATTAAATTGACATGAGACAGATTAACAGGAGAAAATCAAATTTAATTTCATACATACAGGAACCCAACATGCGTGAGAGGGTCAGAGATCCCGTATACATGAGAGGTTCAGAAGCAGAAAGGTTAAATGAGATAAGTGCCATCCTGAACTAAGGAATAGGAGCTGGACCCGGGGCTTCCAAGGTCAGGAGGGTCATTCATAGGACTGTTAGGAGAACAGATGTTTGGTAATTAGATGTTTGCCCTGCCATACACATAACGCCACTTAGATAAAATTTATCTCTGGTCATAACTCTTTTTCTGGGAAAAATCGCCAATTTAATTTCTTCTAGGTAGTTAATGGAGGGACAGTAGTTTCTCTTGAATCCATAGGGTCTTGATTGCCTTTAGCTCAAAATAATCCTCCTGCAACAGTGGGGAGGCTCATTCTGAACCCCTACAATAGTATGAAGACATAAGAATTGATTGCTTAATCTAATGTAGAATACCAGTAAAATATTAGACATGGAATAGAAATGTGAGATATAAAAATCAGCATCAATTCATTAATTATCGCTTTATTTTAGTTATGTTCAAGAAAATTCCTGGCATCCTGTCTTTCAGAATATTTTATACAAATGCATGCAGAAAGAGACTGATTTGCCATTGAATATTTTGTGGCCTTGGAGAAAGGGAGGGAAGGAAGGAAAAGAGAAAGAGGATATGAATTACAAACCTTAAGAAAGCCCAGCTTTATTTCTTGGTGTTCTATTTTTAAAGCTGGCCTCTTTTGGATAGAGATGCTTTCAGCATATTCTAGCTGCTGTCCTATAATGTTCTAAGAGTGAAATCTTTCCATTGCTTTCCAGGGAAACTCTTTACTTTGAACAAAGAATCTTGACAAAGGAGGAAGGACCAAAGGTATAAGTAATCTCTGGAGAGAGTCTAATGACAACCCAGGAATGTTGAAAATGTTCAAGATGAAGAGAGCTTTTGAAAAGAATGGAAAACCAACTGTTTCTTTGAAATTCAACAGCAGCAATTTCATCTAATTTCAAATTCTTATAAAGGGCAGTGGCAAACTGAGGTTTTAACAGAAGTTTCTAAAACTGAACTAAAATGTTTTATGTGTTCAGTTTGTAGAAAAGATACTCAGTGCCCCAATGTACTCCTAACATTATCCTCAACCTTGAGAAATTTGTTAGAACAACTTTTTCTAGAGAATTTGACCTTTTTTGTTCCCTTTAAGGAATACAGTGAAGATCTCAGATTACAAACAATCCTAACAAATTAAGGAATCAGTTTAAAAGTTGGTGAGAGGGCTTCCCTGGTGGCGCAGTGGTTGAGAGTCCGCCTGCCGATGCA
>NW_006769677.1:2933227-2966157 GCF_000442215.2 Lipotes vexillifer
AAAAAAAAAAAAAAAAAAAAAAAAAAGTTGGTGAGAATCCTCCATCATTTTGTTAAAATGATGGAACTTGCGCAATGTCAGTATTATTAAACAATAAGACTAAGATCCATTTTGACGTATTTCAACATGGTGCCCAATGCTTGCTTGATCCACTTTGTTTTTCACTAAATTGACAAATCGTCTCAGCGTGCACATGTAGGTAACAAACCCAGGATCCTTATTAATTTAGCCTTCTTAAGACTGAAGTATATTAGCTGCAGGGAAATAAAGCAATGGTAAGGTATACATTTTATACATCATAAAATTATGGACATTTTAAAATACATCCATATCATTTTCTCTTAGCAAACTTTACTCTTGTGATTTCCATATTAGCATACCATCATAGGATAGAACCTTTTGGGGAGGGTGTTGGCTTCCAGAGTTCCCAGCATATTACTTATTGGAACAATAACTCTAGGATCTCTGCAGTGTCTCTTTCAAGTGGTCAACCAGCATGTCTTCTAAGGACGGGAAGGTAGCTCTAAAGCTGACAATTGATTGCTAAAAAGAGAGAGATCGAAAAAGAATTACACTTGTTCCCATTTTGCATTTGAACAAATGAATTGGTTGCCATTCAGATTCAAAAGCAAGCAGAGGAAAATAAAATAGAGCAAGGTTCTGCTGGAAAATCCCTACTCCAGTGCTCTGTGACACTGCCCTCTGGTATGCCCCAGAGAACAGCAGGATTTTAGCGGTCCCTGCTCCTTGCTCTGCTTGAAGCAATGATTTCAATTACCACTTGATAATGCAAAGAAATCAGTGCACGGATGACAAGTCCTCCTGGAGAATTACTTTGATTCAGCTACTTTAGCAACTCTCATCTTCGGAGTCTATTTAATTTAAAGAATAGTACCATCCGGATTTGTCAGGCTCTGCTTCATACCAGGAGCTCCAGGAAAAGTACAACTTCTGTCCCCTTTGTGTATCCAGCTAACGTGGTGAGTGGACACCTGTCAGGGCTGGGACTGGGAAGCTAACCAGTATTTCTCTTTGTTTAATTGTAGCTGATTTAGAAAGTTGTGTTCGTTTCTGGTATACAGCAAAGTGATTCAGATATATATATATGTATTCTCTTCCAGATTCTTTTCCGTTATAGTGTATTACAAGATATCGAATATAGTTCCCTGTGCTACACAGTGTAGAACCTTGTTGTTTATTTTATATATAGTAGTTTGAATCTTCTAATCCCAAACTCCTAATTTATACCTCCCCTCTTTTCCCGTTTGGTAACCATAAATTTGTTTTCTGTATCTGTGAGTCTGTTTCGGTTTTATAAATAAGTTCATTTGTATCATATCTTACATTCCACATGTAAGTGATATCACATGATATTTGTGTCTGTCTGACTTACTTCACTTAGTATGATATTCTCCAGGTCCACCCATGTTGTTGCAAATGGCAATATTTCATTCTTTTTTATGGCTGAGTAATATTCCATTGTATATACATCTTCCTTATCCATTCATCTGTCAATGGACATTTAGGTTGCTACCATGTCTTGGCTATTGTAAATAGTGCTGCTGTAAATATTGGGGTGCATGTATCTTTTCGAGATAGAATTTTCTCCAGATATATGCCAGTACTTCTTATGCGTCTTGCATCTTTAAGTTTAGAGCTCTGCACCTGGAAAGTTCATTATGTGAGATGTGGTCCCAAGCTACATCTGAGAGTGAATTTGAGGGTATTGCCCATTACTCCGTTGAGTATTTTCTGACCTCCACCTCTCACCTGCCAGCTGCCCCTTTGGGTGACTGGGTGAAGGAGCAAGTAAAAACTATAAAGTAAACCACTCCTTTTCAACTAATAACAACTCTTCCTAACATCTTATAGCCCTTTGCAGAATGGTTTTGCATGCATTATATTATTTGACCTTTGCAATCACGTGTGAAGTTTTATTATCCACAGTTGTTGAATGATGACACCCATTATCTGATCATCACGACACTGTGAATATTATAGTCACTGCGAAGTGAGTTTCCTTATCCACATTTGATAGATGATAACACTAAGGTCTAGAAAGATGCCAGAACCGGCCCACATATCTCAGCTAGAAAGTGACGGAGTCAAGATAAAAATCCAGGGTAATATGAGTCCTAGTTTGGTGCCCTGGATAGTTCAATGAAGGAAACAGTAGATTTAAGTCATGATCTAGTCCCTCTTCTGTGAGCATCTTAGAAAAATGGAACCTTGAACAAACTCCCAAGTGAAGTCATGCCAAGAGTTCCTCACCAATAATCTGAAAAGGATGTAAAAGTATTATTAGAAATAATATGAAAAGCAGTCTGTTCTTATCCTATTTAAAATGTTAATTGGGGGGGAATTGTTTTGGGTCACTTATGGAAAATGTTGAGAATATATGTGTCGGTCTTCTGACTGCCCCTGTCTTTCCCTATCACCAAGCAACTCACAAAGTCAATTTTTGAAGGGAAAAAAAAAGCTTAAAATGGGCCAGGAATTTAAGCCAAGCGATACAAAGGCAGCACATAGCAAGCATATCTTTCCTTGTTGGTAGAGAGAAACCAATGCTGAAAAGAGCACTGGATAATGCCCTAGGTGATGTGAAGAGAGCTGTTTGCTTTGCAAGGGCAGCAGGCATAACCCACGATTAGAGTCCTTTCCTTTCCTTTTAAATGAATGCCATGAAGGAAATGCTGCTTCTGAGTATTTCACAAGACTTTATACTCTGGGAAAAAGAAACCTGCCAAGGAAGCCAGGCCTGAGGTAACATCCACCAGAAATGCTTAGCCTGTCACAGCACGACATCAACAGCCCTTGATCCTGAAGGAGGCAGTGAGTGTTCTGCCTGGGGAGAGGGAGGGATTGAGGCGTGGTGGCGGAGCTAGCCGTCACAGCAAGGGCACTTAGCTTTGATGCAAACGGTTTTCACTGTCTCAGGGCCATGCAGCACCCCAGTTTTCTGTTTGGCAGTACTAACAAAATTTGAAACTTCTAACTGAAAATTCACCCCAAACATTCTCACAACCTTTTCTTACCCAAGGAAACGGCTTTTTCTAGACTACGACTTTATCCTGAAGTTTGTTTGTCGTTGCTGTTGTGTTTTGTAATAACAGCTTTATTGAGGTATAATTCACATACCAGAGAATTCACCCATTTAAAATATGCAATTCAATGGGTTTTATTATAGTCTCAGAATTGTGCAGCCATTGCTATAATCGATTTTAGAATATTTTCATCACCCCCAAACGAAATCCCATGCCCATTAGCAGTCACCCCCATTTATTCCCCAATCCCCAGCCCTAGGCAACCACTAATTTACTTCCTGTCTCTACGGATTTGCCTATTCTGGACTTTTCATATAAATAGAATCATACAATGTCTGAACATTTGTGTCTGGCTTCTTTCACTTTAGCATAATGTTTTCAAGGTTCATCCATGTCAAAGTGCAGGGGAGGAAGAATAATTTTCCCTCTACTCTTTAGAGTTCTTGGCTGAGACCATGTAATAAAAGACAGATTAACAAGAGAAAAACAAACAAGTTTATTAACATGTGTACATGGGAGATACCCAGGGAAAAATGAGTCATTCTCTGAGGTGGCTTAAATGTAAGCTTGAATACTGTCTTAATAGGGCTCGGGGAGAGAGGATTTTGGCTTCTTAGGGGAGAGTGCATGATTTTTAGGAAAGATGAATGGACCCTTAGAAGAAAAGATGGGAGATATGACAGTTGGTGACAACGTTTGCCTGGTGTCCACTTCTAGTCTCCTCTCCTGTGATAAGAGTCACTTTCCCTGGTTGATGAAATTCTCAGGGAGGGAATTTATGACATTTGAGTTCCTTTTGGAACATCTGTCTTCAGGCAGATGGGAGAAGTTCAGAGACAGCGTCTCCCTGCATTTGCTATTTTTACGTACCCCCAGCTCAAAATAATCAATCTACCAAAGCAGTATGTTTGGGGGTGACATATTAACGCTACTTTTTAGTAGCCTGTATCAGAATTTCATTCCTTTTTATTGCTGAATAATATTCCATTATGTGGATGTATCACATTTTGATTATCCATTCATCAGCTGACAGACATTTAGGTTGTTTCCGACTTTTGGCTGTTATTAATAATGCCGCTGTAAACATTCATGTATAAGTTTTGGTGTAGACATATGTTTTTAAATCTCTTGAGTTCCACCTAGAAGTGGAATTGCTGGGTCATGTGGTAACCTGATTTTTAAACTTCTGAGGAGCTGCCAGACTTTGCCAAAGCCTCTGTACCATTTAACATTGCCACCAGCAGTGTGAGCGAGTTCCAGTTCTCTACATTATCCATATAACACATACTATTATCTGTTTTTCTGATTATAGCTATCTTGGTGGGGGTGTGGTAGCATCTCACTGTGGTTGTGATTTGCATTTCCCTGATGACAAATGATGCGCTGAGCATCTTCTCATGTACTTATTGGCCGTTGGTTTACTTTCTTTGGAGAAAAGTCTGTTCAGATCCTTTGCCCATTCTAAGTTGGTTTATTTGTCTTTTTTGAGTAAGAGGAGTTTATCCTGAAGCTTTTAACATCAGGTGTCCTGGGGATTCAATTTCAAACTTGCCTTACCTGATGACATCACTCTATGATCAGAGAAATTGCCAGATCTTTTCGCTTCAGAAGAGGTCGGTCCTGGGTCACTTCTTTCCTGAGTCTGAATGTGGTGGCTTCCAGGTGGAAAGTTTCCAGTTCCACAGACATGGCCTTTGACTGACATAGGCTCTCAGAGGCTCTCTGAGAGAAAGAATATAGGACATTAATTACTGTCTTCTGTGGCGAATGAAACCCTTAGTTATTCTGTTCTCCAGATAGAACCTCTGTTGTCTAAAAACCTAGCTCCAGAATTCTTATCTCTCTGAGAAGGAAATCACTCTGCTGCCCAGAGGCTAAAGGTGTTTTCTCATCTATAACTATTAAGTTTGCTTGTGGAGACCAGCGTTTCCTGAGAGGAGAAAACGACAACTTTATGCGCTCTCTATAATCCAGAGAAGAATACCAGTGAAGGACAAAGTTAAATGTCTCTCCCATGCTTCAGCCTAGATAACTAATTAGATCTAAAATTTAGTTTTGACCCTTACTTCCTCACAATGCTACCTATTCCTTATTTAATACATTCTCCTAAACGTCAGGCCAGACATGCTGATTGTCCATTAGCCAGCTCCCAGCCACATTATTAGAATCCCTTGAAAAACTTTGTAGAACTGTATTCGTGCCGAGGCCCCAAAACCAGAGAGATTCATCTCACTGATCTGGAGTGTGCCGAGCCCAGGCATTTAGAGTTTTCAAAGCTGCACACATGATTCAAATATGCAGACAGTTCCAAAACATAAGCCCAATCACCACCAGCCTCTTCATTTATTATCTGTAATAAAAGAACCCTTTATCCTGTCTAGATCAGCGCTTCTCAAACTTTTGCTTGCATCAGCATCATCTGGGGATCTTGATAAAATGCAGATGCAATTTGGTGGGTCTGGGGTGGGCCCTGAGATTCCGCATTTCTGACAAGCCTCCAGGTGGAGCCAAGGCTGCTGGTCGGTTGCTCGTATTCCTCAGAGTTGGGGAGCCCTCGTGTGCTCACGGTGCTTTTCAGTTAATCCTAACAGGACCTTTATCGCCTCAAGGATTTACCTTTTTATGACAGCCGTCATCGAATGTAATGTGTGCTGCACTCCTTTTAAAAATAGAAGTGAAAACCTATCGTTGCTCATCCAGGCAGTCTTTGTTAACATAAAGATTAAACAATAAACCTGTATATTACTTCAAAGTAATGATTCAGATCTTTTAAAGAGGTCATAAAACTACTGCACAGCTGAATGAATAAGGACTGCGTGGGTCACATAATTGAAAGATGTTGGTCTTTGGAGCCAGTTACAGGAGTCTCACTCTGTGACCTTGGAAGTTACGTAACTTCTCTGAGTCATTGTTCCCTCTGAATTGTACAAGTTGTAGAAGTCGCTTCCAGGGCTGCTATGAAGATCGATCGGTGAACTAAGAAATGCAAAATGCCCATCAATCCATTGACCCCTGAGTACGCCTAAAAAGAGGCTAAATCTTAAAAAGAGACATTGTAGCATCTACTTGTGTGAAATCCTCACTAAAATCTTTTTTTTATTTTATGAGGATTTAGAAAGAGTCTCTTCTTTTTCATCCTCCAACTTTTTGCTTCAGAACAGAACTATTCCTCCCCTTTCCATCCTCACTTCTCCCAATATCAAGAGCAGTCTTAGGGAAAAGAAACCACAGAAGGACTAATTGAGGCTGAAATTTGAAGAGACTGATAGGACTTTGGCTTAGTAATGAGAGATTAGAATGTATTTTGAAGCGGTTTTCTTTTTTAGCTCCCACTAGTAACACCATGTCTTTCTCTTCTTTCTCACAGTTTACCTGAGTCACCACCTGATATAAGAACTCCTTACTAGAATGTTTGAAGATGTTTGGTCCTTTGAGACCCATCAGATAAGAGAGAGACTTGGAAATAAAGTGTAGATGTGGGCTTAGTATCATCCAAGGAAAGGCACTGCAAAAATCAAAAGGAACAATCTGTATTTTTCCACTAAATAAACTGATCTTTCTTAACCAAATGCTTTTTTTTTTCCCTAGAAGTGGATCCAAAATGTATATCCATAAAAATTTTGGCCATCCTGATAAATTATTTAATGTTTTAATGTTATCATGAGATTTGTAACTCGTTGCTAGTTTCTAGAAACCATAATTGTTATAGTATACTCTTCAACTTCAAAGTGATGTAAAAAAGATCAAGTGAGAAATTCTCCTTACCTTCTTCATCATAATTACGGTAGCTGAAAATTGCATGACACAGTTTTCTATCTGTTCCTTATCAGTGTAATAATAGTGCAGGGGTTGTTGTTAGATGAAGGGCTGGGTCTGCCTGACTATTCCAATCTTGTTTTGGTTAACGTGTTGATTTAAAGAAATAACAACACTACTGTATTGCACAGGGAACTATACTCAGTATCTTGTAATAACCTATAATGGAAAAGAATCTGAAAAAGAACACGTATATATATATATATATATATATATATATATATATATATATGTATGTATATACACACACACATATATATAAGGATCTGAAAAAGAATATATATATGTATATATGTATAACTGAATCACTTTGCTGTGCACTTGAAACTAACACAACATTGTAAATTAACTATATTTCAATTAAAAAAAAAGAACAACAGCTATCTGACTGCTTCCCATTGGTAAATGGAACCAATGTACAACGCAACAAGAATCTGTGTTCTCAGAGAGAGGGAGTCTTTGGGACAGTGCAAAAGCCCTGTGAATGTGGGAATCGGTGTGGCAATGGCGGGCAAACTGGAGGACCTTTAAGATCCCTTCAGTCCTTGAGACATAATTTCCACTGCAGAACTGTGAGGGACAGAGAGGTATACTTCTGCTGATTATCAAGCTAGTGGAACTGGGTTCTTCACCAGATAAACGCCATCTCCTGTAACATCCCCAGTGATGGAAGAAGCAATGACAATCCCTTTCCTGTATTAGTTAGGCTCTGGAAAGTGAGCAAAAGACATCGCAAGGATATGATCCTTTATAATTTATATAGGTTAATTTCGCTTTCTCCACCTTTGCTAAGGGGAGGAATAGTTCTGTTCTGAAGCAAAAAAGTGAACATTACCAGTCCCTCCTGATTTTTGCCTCTTGATTCAGAGGGCTAATTCATAATGATTGACTTTATCTTGCCTCTTTAAATTGACTGAATTGTCCTTTAATAATCAAGTTTCCTATTAATAGCTTTACTGTGCAAGAGAAGCAAAATCAATATATAATTTAATGGCTCCTCCTGTCAAGGGCACTACTGATTGTATTACTCATGATTTTGAAATAATATGCCATTATGCAAATCCCATTCATTTTAGGCATCTTTGCCAAGTACCTACGGAGGTACTGTTTTCTTTCCCTTCATAAGTTGAATTTCCAGTGTCATAGTTATCCAGTACTGAGACGTTTTCTAAGGATTATGATCCCAGTGAATAGTGATACTCTACTGATAAATTTTATGTGCTTATTTTATTATACAAACAAATTGGGTGGGACCCTATATTTCTCACATTCATCAGCTACTCAGAGTGTAGAAAATAAACCTATCATAGCAATAGCAGATTAAATTCACCACGGATAAGAAACACTATGTTATTTGGGTTTTTCTATTTATTTGTGAATAAGTGGTCATGTTGCCCTTTGGGAATGAAACTGGGAGCCTTTCCTAAACAAATGCTCGCCCTATTAGCAGGACTACTACAGCCATCTCCGCTGTGCTTT
Organism: Lipotes vexillifer; assembly: GCF_000442215.2. Taxonomy (NCBI): domain Eukaryota; kingdom Metazoa; phylum Chordata; class Mammalia; order Artiodactyla; family Lipotidae; genus Lipotes; species Lipotes vexillifer. The sequence goes on from NW_006769677.1 coordinate 2,941,567, forward strand.
CTTTATTTCTACAATCTAATACAATATGAGATGTGAGATAGATTGGAAGTACAAGATGGAAAAAGATAAGTCAAATGTTTTTAAGTAATATATGCAAGAGCATTGCAACATGTACCCTACCATGAAGTGCCTTGATTATGAATTTGGGGCCACTGGGGCCAGAAGACAATAGCAGGGCCCTTCTGGTGCCCACCAATGTTTTCCCACCTATGGTCATATTATGCTGGTGACTTTAGCAGAGATGTACAAGTATAATTTATTATTACAAGGCAGTAAGATGGAAATTAATACCTAAAACTCATAAGTTGGATGCCAAAGAGGGTAGGTTTGGCAGGTTTCTGAAGAGTAAATTTGATCTCACTTATAACATCAAATTCAGTTCTGAAATTGAAAGCACACGTATCATCATTTCTTACATCTTCTTGTGCTTTCTCTAACATTTTGTGTTTTTTGGATATTGAGGAATGATCAGATACCCTGGTGTAGTCAGGGCAGGCTGTATATATATATATATATATATATATATATATATATATACAGCCTGCCCTGACTACACCAGGGTACTTATATATATATGTATATATAAAGTAAATGGGTGAATTCCAGAAAAATAGTTCTAGAAGTTAGATAGGAACTGTTCAGTATACACATGTGGTTGGACTTTTGTCATACTGTTGGTAGTTTTGTAGATAGCTAATTGCTCTTAAAAAATGATTATTGCTTTAGTCATTGACAGCTGCTCATCTAGCCTTTGAGGACAGAGCTGAGATAGAAAGGCACTGTCATGCGCTCCAGCTCCTTGGTAGTGAGAAATGGGGATGTGAGCGCTATGGGGGATGTTCTTTAGCTGAGGAGCAGCGAGGAGGTTATGAGGCTCCCAAGAATCAGAAGCAATCATTTGATCTCACTTAGCGTTAGGGGCTGGGAAATTCAGAGAATTAAAAGCAACTTCTATCTTTATTCTCCTTCATACAAGAAAATAAGACTGGTGCTCTTTGGCCTGCATAGGACTAAATGAAACTTGAGGGCTTTGATCAATATTGAAAAAAAGAAAGGTTATAGACTAATTTCCTTCCAGAAGACCTAGAAAATTCCACCAAAACTAAATAATGTCCATGACATTAAAACTGTGTGTCTTTATAAACTCATTGTTTTAAAACCTTTAGTCAGGGCTTCCCTGGTGGCGCAGTGGTTGAGAGTCCGCCTGCCGATGAAGGGGACACAGGTTCGTGCCCCGGTCTGGGGGGAATCCCACATGCCGTGGAGCGGCTGGGCCCGGGAGCCATGGCTGCTGAGCCTGCGCGTCCGGAGCCTGTGCTCCGCAACGGGAGAGGCCACAACAGTGAGAGGCCCCGCGTACCGCAAAAAAAAAAAAAAAAAAACCTTCAGTCAGAAATGTTTTTGGCCAATGGTACTGAACAAAAAAATATTTTCAAGGACAAACAAGTGTTTGGGGGCTCTGAATAAGTTGTAAAACATGAAGTGATTAAGCTCTTATTAATTAGAAGGTAACATTAAATTTCTTTTCAGAGTCGTCAAGTCTTGTAGGGAGTTGCGATTTGCATAATATTTGCATTTGTCCTACCTACCTGTCAATCACAACCACAGGATAAGGCAAGAAGCTCTAAAGGATGGATTACAGGAAGAATTCTTAATGAAATGCCTTGGTGTATCGGTGGAGTTTGAAAGTAGAGTAGAGTGTATTTTGTCAAAGTTGAAGGTCAACTTTGGGAGGGAAGAAGATAACTAGAACATCATGACTCCCCACCCCCACCTTAGGAGGCTTCCATCTTTAGAAAGACAAACAAAACATGAACATGATCCCCTTGTGATCTAGGTGGAAAATCTGAGTCACCTGAAAAAGAGTTTGAGTCTAGGACGTTGGGTGGGGTAAGATAAAAGAATTTTACTTTAATTTGTGATGCTCTTATGCATTTATTATTTTAATAAAATTTTGTGGTAAAAATGTTATGTTTGGAAATACAGTAAAGCAGAATGAAGGCCCCCGAAAATGACCCTTATGCCTGTTACTCAGATATAACCTCTGTTCATATTTTGATGTGGTTTACTGATTTGTTTCAAAGGGTTGAATTCCAGAGCACAGCTCAGACAATCCTGTGGTTAAGGCATTTACTAAATAAATATATTTTTCTTTTCTTATTATTGTGATCTATGTTTTTCTGCTTCCCGTGATGATGATAAACCTAGTAGTATGAATGCTGTATTTTGGCTGAAACAATTCTGTGCTCCTGGGCAGGGCAGCTGTGCATTGGGTGACCTTTCCACTCTCTCAGACCCATCCCACACCCATTCTGGAAGGACAGTCTCACGGTCCAGAAGTTTCTCGGTTGCCATTCGTCTGGAAGTGCCACTCGTTAACCTTGCTTTCCTCTTCTCTATGTTCCTTCTCTCCTATTTCCTATTCCCCTTGTTTGTCAATTTCTATTCTTCTCTGTTTCAGCAAAACAATATCAGTCAAGGTAATTGATGATGAGGAGTATGAGAAAAACAAGACCTTCCTCCTTGAGATTGGCGAGCCCCGCTTGGTGGAGATGAGTGAGAAGAAAGGTGGGGGAACTGCTCCAGGGCTGAGCCCAACAGCTTCTGCTGGCCTGTGCCACCCCTGGATGCCTGCACTCTTCAGAACGTGACTTACAATGCACACATTCCTCCACCTATGTAACGGGGCATAGATCTCCTCTGGGGCCACAGGGAGCCCAGCCTGGAGTTCCATCAGCCAGTTTGGGCCACTCTGCACATGGCAGTCTGAGCTACTCATTGGCAGTGCAGTCGAGCCTGGGAAAGTTGGTGCTGATGCCTCCTGCACCCACATAAAGCCGACTTTCTGATTTCTTTTCCTAATTTGGGATACCTCCTGACTGCTAATTGAAGCAGGAAGAATTTGTAAAAATGATGGATTGGCAGAGGAAACTTGACGGGGCCAGCTTGAGAGTATCTGGATGCCCTTTTACATACTCCTGGAGGTCCATGTGTGGCCAGTTCTCCTTCCATAACATCACAGTAACATGCTGCTTGGTGAACACCTAGCATGAGCGTGTGACTCCAACCATTTGTTTTGCCTTTGTCTTGTGTTCCCACAGGAAGATCATTACCATTAGAATATTTGACCGTGAGGAATATGAGAAAGAGTGCAGTTTCTCCCTTGTGCTTGAGGAGCCAAAATGGATAAGAAGAGGAATGAAAGGTGTGAGAGTATACAAAGACATACCAGCGAGAAATTGTACTCTTTGTGTCTCCTACTCTCACACTTAACCCTCTCCTCTTCCTCGGCTTCCAAGTACTATACTTCCTCTCCTTTGAAGCTTTAGCCATTTCATTTCCCTACCCATATTCACAAATGCACCAAACAATGCCCCTTTTCTTCAGAAAATGCCAGCTCACCTTAATTGATACCAGATTCCAGAAATACTGGAAGAGATTTCTGTAATTCAGAAGGGATGACATAAAAGAATGATTTCTGGGTTTAGTTTTTCACTATTCAGGAATCATTCTAAAATTTGGTTCCAGCTATTAAATATCCCCCAAAATGTTAGTGATGGAGACTACTTAATACCTATTAGTCATGGTAGATGGGTCTAATGGCAACTAATAGGAAATTTCAGAAGAATTCAATAAATTAGTCTAATTTAGAGAAGCCAGTTTTAAAAAAAAAAAAAAAACTTCGAACAAAGATCCTTAAAGAGTAGTGGCATCAATATCCTAGTGTTCATTTGGCAAAATATTTTTCATATCATCAGATATGATATTTAAAAGAGACCATATGTATGAAACCATGGTCATATCAATTTTCTTTAGTAGGAAGGATATGGTAGTTCAGTAAGAACTTAGCCCTTACTTAAGGCCGATCCTGCCTTATGCTTCAAAATCTTTTGATTCTTGTAGAATTGACACATTTCTAACATATAGAATTTTTTTCTAAAAATAAAAAGTAAACAGCAGTATCCTTATAATTAGATTTTTGTGTTGATTTGTGTTTATATTTTTAGAAACTATTTGAAGAAAGAAGCCATATTTTTTGCTGTCTTTGATTTTATATCTATTTCATATGGCCTATATTTGAGAAGGAAGGACAGGAATTTTATATCAGCTTTAAAAATATTTTTTTTATTCTGAAGTATTCCTAGGGCGTCCCATAATTACCCTCTAATAGTGGTCATTTTATTTTTTTTGTTTGTTTGTTTTTGTTATTTTTGTTTTTTGCGGTACGCAGGCCTCTCACTGCCGTGGCCTCTCCCGTTGCGGAGCACAGGCTCCGGACGCGCAGGCTCAGCGGCCATGGCTCACGGGCCCAGCCGCTTCGTGGCATACGGGATCATCCCGGACCGGAGCACGAACCCGTTTCCCCTCCATCGGCAGGCGGACTCCCAACCACTGCGCCACCAGGGAAGCCCTAGTGGTCATTTTAAAAGCAATGGTATACACTTAATTATATATATATAATGAGCGTAGTACCTATTAATAGCTCTTATTAATTGCATTCAAACCATTGACGAGAGCGGTATAGATGGTTAGGTGACCACTTTGCAAGAAATGTAAACTTTTACATGTAAAGAAAAAATCAAATACAAAGGACTAATTCCTATACAGACCCAACATTTGGGGGAATTTAACTAATCCCATTTTTGTAAGAACTCACTGGCCTCAGAGTCCATCAGAAAACAAACAAAAACAAAGTTGTCCTGACTTAATCATGTTCAAAAAGGTAACAGGAGCCTTTGGAATGATGGAGAAAGGAGCGCTGGGGACCCATTTTAATGCAGCCTATTTAATATGCTCCACAGACAGCAGGCGGAAGAAAAAGACACTTTAGAAAACTGTGCCGATTTCTTACAAAGATGGGATCAAAAATGCCTCATTAACATACAGGAAAAAGCACTTACTTCTGAATGCGTTCCTCCAAAGGACTGCCTTTTATCTCAAGGAAGAGCATCTTGAATACAGCTCTTTCAATTGTCATTTTGGTAAAACATGCCTTCATATAAAAGCAAATTAAAATTCCTTGATAGCACTATTTGCTTTTGACACCCACCAAGTGGATCTGTGTCACCATAAATAAAATTACTAACTTGTTTTATAAAGTATCCTCTAATGCCACTACCAGTAGAGGGAAAACTGGTCCTGAAAAGGTAATTGTAACTTTCCCGTCTACAACTCTGGAAGTAATTTATTTGATATATTTAGTCAGGTAGCTTTCACCAGAATAAAGTGCTACAGCTATAGTCTGGGTTTAAAGCACAAAACCTGAAAGACAAATTATGTATGTAGCTCCACACCCCACCTCAGCTGCCCCAGGCCTTCCCTCCCTGTCTTGTCAGTTTCTGTGGAATTATGCGTCCGCAAGAAGCTATCTGGTTGTCCGATTATACCGTGCAGGTCATAGATAAGGACACACAAATAAGCACTGATTCCTGGGACACAGATTTTGAGGATTTAAAAAACATAAGCATTCCCTGATGACCAAAATATCATGCAAATAGAACCTCCAGCGAGAGAACTTCATCTTGGGCCAAAGTCTCCTTATGGGTGGGGCGGCCAAAATGGAATTTCCTAAGATGTTTTCTCTGTTTTCATTGAAAGGTACAATCCCTGAGATCCTGGAATGCTTTAAGACTTCCATATGTTGAATTCACTAACTGCCAGGCAATTATTTCATGAGGAAGGCTCACTCAAATAAGGTTTAGGATTAACTTCATAAAATATTTCTACTATATTTGGCAAACTAGATGTATATACTGTGTGTAAACATATGGTAGAAATGTTTTCTTAAATGCCAAGAAATAATATATAAAGTGAATTGTTTATATATATAGAATCAGTCACACACGTTTGCAGAAATCGGTTCTGGGATCATTTGGAAATACTCCCAATGCCACATTTACTTGGCGTGCACCAATTTTTAGTAGCAACTCCCTACCACTGTAATCAGATCTGCCTGGATTTCTTTCTGCTGATATTCCTCTTACTTTCATTATTCATCTGGTCTCTTATTCTGTGTTTGTCTTTGTCTGTTTCCTTCACAGCCCTGTTATTGAATGAGCTTGGTAAGCATTTCATTTCTTGCATTTCCTTTCCATTTTTCTAGGTTATTTTCCATTTCTATCAGGTGCTACAGTAGCTTTCTGACTTATTTTTTATTTCTGCTGATTTATTAGCAAGATTGTTGTTTAGAGCCATTAGCCTCATAATTTTGTGAAGGTTGGATAGTTTACATTCCGCTTTGGGTTCAGTATAACCTTTTACAAAATCAGTGCTTTCTTAGGTATGCACAAGAATTAAATTTGTGCACTAAAGCTCATAGTCTTAAAAGAATGATTAGTGATTAAGTCATGAATGGATGTTTTCATGTTTTTCTTAATTGTATATATAATTTGGCAAGTTTTTGTACTTTGGATGGGCTGTCAGGCGGTCTGATGCACTGGTATTTGTTATTTAGAGTGTAAATTAAATGAATTGTAACATTTCTTTCTTTTTTTTCTTTTTTAGGTGGCTTCACAATAACAGGTATGAATTTCTTAAGTCTAATTAACCAAATTTTATTTTGTACCGTGAGTTGTTTGCATTTTTAAAAATTATTTCTCATTTTTATTTCCTTTTAATGAAGGAAAATACCTGTATGGTAAGACAATTTTTTAATGTTCTTCATTTTCCCCCAAATACCCTTAATTATCAAACAAAAACCACATATTATGTACCCTGCATTAACATTTAGCTATGGCACGTGGTGTGCTTTTGCTGACTTTACACATGTAACATTTTACACATTAACAAGGTGTGTGCTGTGTTTACTTATAAGCAAATTTGTGTGGAGAACCTGTAATTGGTCATATTTTGACACTGATCAATTTACAGATGTTCACATAGCACTGATGATGTGAGTGTACCTTGCTAGATGCTCCAGAGAGTACCAGAATAAATAAAACGATCGCTAGTCTCAAGGAAACATAGGAGTTGACATACAAGCCCACTCCATGGCCCAAGCTCAGGGTCCTAATCATAGATGATGCCCTATTGGGAGAAGATAAAGCATGCCTTCCCCTCATCCCACCACACCAATCTGCAAAGTTTTAGCATTCTTAACATGGTAATGAGTACTATGTCTGCCACTTGCAGTGGATTACAGAGTGCTCTGTAAAAACTCAAAATGTCAGTCAAAAAGTTTAAAACCCTTAATTTCATAATGGTACCCAGCCGCTGTTGATTGCATTTTTTAGCCAGCACAACTCTAAAGCTATTTCCTTACATAGAGAAGAAAGATATTTCCTTACAGCATCCTCTCTTTTGACCCTAAATATTTTCTCACCATTTCAGAATCATCTATGTAGATTTAGAGACGGAGATACATACCAAATGGTAGGCCTGATTTGTCTGAAGCTGTAGGTTGAAGATGTCCCTAAAGGCCATCCTAATGGCCGTGGCATTTTCCAATATAATTATGCAGACATCTATATTCTAATTATTTTTTTCTGAAACCAGATAGCTAAACAAAATATTTAGAAAGGAAATATTTTCAAACATTCTAAGTTTGAAAATGTTACGGTGTGGGGTGGCGTTAACTTAAACCACCATCAGTGTAAACTCATGATCGAGACGTCTCAACATGATTCTGTCCAAAGCGGAACTTTCTGAACGCGTCCAATTTCACATGGGCTATTGCCCTCCACTTCTCTCCAGACACAGCATTTAATGACAAAATGATTCATAGACTCTCAGAGACATCGAAATTGAAAAGGACAAAAATGTTAAATAGAACAAGTGCTCATAGAGGATTTCTTAAACCTGATTCACCTGACACTCTCCTAGGTCAAGTCTTCCAAATTCAGCACTGCCGAATATGCTATTTTTGAATCCGAGTGCAGGAATTTACATTTACTTTTAAAACTTTAATCTTCCTTTTTTCATCCCATCATTTTAACTTATTGAAATCTTTTTGGAAATATTCTGATTCTATCACCCAGTAAGTTAATGATCCTTGTGAGCTTTGAGGAAGGTAGAAATTTGGCAAGCCAGTCTTCATGGCTTCCTTGAAGTAATTAAAAAAAAAAAGGGCTTCCCTGGTGGCGTAGTGGTTGAGAGTCCGCCTGCCGATGCAGGGGACATGGGTTCGTGCCCCGGTTGAGCGGCTGGGCCTGTGAACCACGGCCGCTGAGCCTGCGGGTCCGGAGCCTGTGCTCCGCAACGGGAGAGGCCACAACAGTGAGAGGCCCGCGTACTGCAAAAAAAAAAAAAAGGCAACCATTTGAGGAATAGTATAGTATCTACAGCTCCCTCAGCCCTATGCAGCCTGATAATGAGACCTTAACTAAAAACCTTTAGTGGTAGAATGCCTTGTTAAAACGCATTTGTGTGTTTGGATAGCTTCCTGTTTTATCATTGAATATGTCAGGATTTTGCTTTTAGGGCCTTCCTTCCATTGAAACATCTTCCTTTTTAGTAACTAGGTAATGGGACCCTAATTTTCTTTGCTCAGAAATTGTTCATATCAAGTTCTAGAATACCCCACCAGTAATGTCCAACATTTTCTGTCTCGGACACATCATGCATCTAAGAGGACAGAATCACTTCTTTCAAAGGTTTGCTGTTATTTCATGGACTTCATTAAGCTCTTTCTTATAGCTTGAACCTTAATCTTCAATAGCAATTTTTCTGTTTTACCACCTCTTCCCAAAACCTGAAATTGATGCAGTTAAAATGAGAGAAAGTTGCAGAACCCTCTGGGAATTTCCACATTGGCCTGTTCCTCTCCCTTTACATGATCCTTTTTCTCCGGAACCAGGCCAGAATGCCTGGGATCCACTCTCTATAGATGCCTCTGGGGAAAGTTCTAAAATTTAGGTCTACACAGTGAAAACCAGCTGTAAGCCCTGGAGAGCTTTTCTTTGAAGTCAGTTTGAGGCTTTGAAGTCAATGCTTTGAGACGCAGGGGCAGTAAAGTAAAATTAATCTAACTCTTGGACTTTGCCTGCAGCTTTTATGCAGAGTCTTGTGCAGCTAAGTGTGAAAATCTAAATTTGAAGCAGGATATATGGAAATTGAAAAAGCCATTTGGTCCACAACCCAGTACCTCTATTTCAGAGGTGTCATTAGTGATGGACATTAAATGCTGGAGGTGCTTTTGGAATTTGCAAATCTTCACCTGTTGCTCTCAGACTTTGCCTCATTGAAAGGCCCTTGTTGGGACCTGTGATGTAATTCCCCCCTTGACCCTCCAGGCACATAACATGATAACCCCCTATACATTATAGCTCATTCGAATTTGGAAAGTATTTCTTATTCATTATATCATTTAATCCTCAACCTTATGGAATAAGATCTTTTGTTCTCACTTATAGGAGAAGAAATGAAGGTTCAAAGATAATCAGTCTACTCCAGTCACCCATCCAGGGCTCAGAGCCCGGCCCTCTAACTTTAAGTCCAAGGCCATGTGATGACTACTTTAACCCAGCACTTTTAGTTCCTTTCCCCCAACTGGTATATTCCTACCTGCATCTCAATCCCTTTTCGATCCGAAGCCTCGCTATGTCTCTGAAATGCCATCAGTGTGAATTCCAGTCAAATGAAAAATGAGGAGGACCCCAAAAGGGGGAAACCAGAGTACATTAATTTAGATATTTTTAACAAAATTAAGCATTCTGGCTCAATTTGGAAAGATAGAGGCATGTTTCTGTCCCCAAACAGGCAGCTAAAAAGTCCCCTAATTAATTAAAAGTATGTAACAGTCAGTATACCTTTTTTTTTTTTTTTTTTTCTTGCGTTATGCGGGCCTCTCACTGTCGTGGCCTCTCCCATTTGCGGAGCACAGGCTCCGGACGCGCAGGCCCAGCGGCCATGGCTCACGGGCCCAGCCGCTCCGCGGCATGTGGGATCCTCCCGAAACGGGGCACGAACCCGCGTCTCCTGCATCAGCAGGCGGACTCTCAAGCACTGCGCCACCAGGGAAGCCCCCTTTTTAAAAGTTACTCTTCCCGGGGCTTTCCTGGTGGCGCAGTGGTTGGGAGTCCGCCTGCCGATGCAGGGGACACGGGTTCGTGCCCCGGTCCGGGAAGATCCCTCATGCCGCGGAGCGGCTGGGCCCGTGAGCCATGGCCGCTGAGCCTGCGCGTCCGGAGCCTGTTGCTCCGCAACGGGAGAGGCCACAACAGTGAGAGGCCCGCGTACTGCAAAAAAAAAGAAAAATAAAAGTTACTCTTCCAATCATATTACGCTCATCATGTGATAGTCTTCACAACGCACATGGCTTGTTAAGGAAGTCAAGCTATGAAAATTCCGACAGTTAAACACACTTTAACTGGAGTTAAACACACTCCAGTACATAGGTTAGAGAAACAAATCCCCTTTAAGTTTGCCTTCATTGTACAATTGAGAAAACTGAATCCCAGAGAAAAGAAACACCTTGCCCAAGTTTAGATGGAAAGCATATGGCAGAATTTGCAGAGTCCCAGTCTCATGATTCCAGGTCAGTTCTGGGATCTCTTGGTAGAAGCGAAAAGCAGGTGGTCTGTTGAACCAGGAGTTTCATGAAAATCCTAAACTAGGTAATCCAGCCAGTCACTGTGACAATGGTGAACCCTTGTAAAACCCACCAGTGTGTACAACCTTCTCCCATTCAGACTGCCAAGGAAACAAATAAGCATGTTCCCTGATGTTATGTTGCTTGACCCTCACACAGACCTGTGATATGGACAGAGCAGGCACTATTATCTCCATTTCACACATGGGGTAACTGGAGAAATGGCCTACTTAAGGCCATGTTGTTGGCACCACGAGGCTACCTGTCATCACACCGAGTGCTTTTCATTGTTTCGTGATGCCTCTGGAAGCAGGAACTTGACGGGCATGGATACTCCATCTCAGACACCTGCAGGAATCTGGCTGCCCCCCTACTGTGGGGTGTGTGCTTTATTCACACAATCTGATTGGACTCCTAGAACACCTGCCCCATTTATTTACTCGCTCACTTCTTCAATCTACATAACAGTGACCTCTGACCACTCAGTCCCCAAACTAACATTGCTTGCACTGTGTGCATCTGGGCGTGACATTCAGCTTACTAATTCCACAACGCTCTTCTGGCAAACCAGTACAATCCAGTCCGCTGATTTTCTGCCTGTCCTTTTGCTAGGCCAACCTGTCTTCAGGAAAGTTCATGCTAGAGAACATCCAATACCCTCTACTATAATCACCATCGCAGGTACTCATTTCATCACGGTCCTTGAAAACCACAGTTTAATTGCCTTCAAGGGTTCTTTCGGTCTTTCGACATTAAAGTGACACAGTTCACCCCCATTACCTCTAAAGCATTTGCTACACAATGCCATGGCTTCTCTGCAGTTGGGGGTATGATGAGTCAGCAACAAGACACCACATCGGCCCAGGACGGGACGCATGGTGGAGGGGGAAGCATGGACCTACAGAGAAGATTGAGTCCAATAGCCTCTCAAGTTTCAGTATACTCCAGATTTCGTGCAAATCTCGCTTCTTAAACGTGGGTCTTTCATTGCAAATGTCATGAAATGTCTTTAAAAGCAAGCTGTCTCTCTTCCCAGAGTCTGCCTTTCCTTCCGCCAGGCAACATGATGTTAGCCAAATATGCACAGATGGCAGTACATCTGTGGGGTTTCTCCAGAGGGGAACATTGACAGGGTGACTAAAGGATGACAAAGCTATCCCAGATCGACTGTAGGATTAGAGCCCGGGTATGAGCCCCTTGCCTTAAGTTACCAAGACTCTGGATAAGGACACGGATACTCACTCTTCAGTTGTCACCATCGCCCATCACTGGTCATGGCTGCAGAAACACTTCTGCCTGCCTCAGTAAGACTTTGCTCGTTCTCGCATCCCACACCCCCATTCAGTAATCATGCAGCCCTGGCTGCAGAGTTGTTCCAGAATATTCCTCATGGAAATAAAGTACCAGTCTCTTTAGGTTCTAATCAAACAGGCCAGCCAGGTGCTGGAAAGGAGATCTCCGCTCTCAGACTTGTCAGCACAGATCTGAGTGAAGGATTAAAATAACCACAAGCAAATTGTCCCACCACTGGCCTTGTACCCATTTCCAAATTTGACATTGTTTGTTGAGACAAAAAATTGCAAATGCATTCAAGAATATCCACAGTAGCTCCTCGGGTGCAGATCTCCACGTGGGTTGTATTGTTTTCTAACAGACGTTCGTGTTCTCAGCCCTTCACCTCTTACAGTGATGTGGCTTCAAAATGCAGCCTGATCAAGAAAGCATTAACAGCAGCTTTTTCATAATTCTGCCTTTCCCAGATCCCAGGTACCTATTAGCTATTGTGATGTGTCATTTGCAAAATCAATTACTCAGGAGAAGGGAGGACCCCTACCCATGATTTCATCACAGGATTGTCTTCTGTCCTGTCAATACTGATTTTAACCATGGCCGTTAATTATGCATTTGATCTTTAAATTGGGCTGGTTGGTTAAGACCATGATGTTATATAATTTATTATCAACTTCTCAATAAAATACGATGAGTTAAAAACTATGTACATATATATGTACACATACAGATAAACAGGATTACATAGAGAATTTTCTCTACCTGAGAAGCAGAACTAAAAGCACAGCATATGCATACATAAGGAAATGAAACTGACTTGGCCACAGTAAAATGAACTGCATTTGAGCCAGCACTCAAAGTGAAAAAAAAATAGGTGATCAAAAAATATGCTGTTAAACGATTTCCCTGTTCAATAAAAGATACCTAAAGAGAAGACACTTAAAAAAAATAAGCTTAGCTCTCTTTTTTGCCAGTTTCAAAAATCTGGATCACAAATACTAATTTATCTGTAACATTATAGAGCAATAAAAGGATTTATCCAGCTGTCTTCTCTCAGTTACATATAAGTATAATTATCTCTTACATGTTCACGATGTTTATTAAGTGAAAATAGCCCTGACCCTACCATGACACTAGGCCTTTGTGCTTTGACTTCCTTCTGCCTGGAATGCCCCTCCTTCCTCTATTACCTCCTAGCCAGCCTTCCCACTACCTTCACCTGGCAAGCTCCTATACATGCTGCAAGGCCAATTTCAAATATCTCCTCTTTCCTGAAGCCTTCCCTGACTCCTTTGGTCAGAGGGAGCTACTCCCCGACCCTGGACCTTCAGCCCCTACCTTGCTGTACTAGAAGTTGTCCCATCTATATGCTTCACTTCCCACTAGACCGTGAGTTCCTGGAAAAAGAGGCGGGGTGGGAGGGGCCTCAGTGTGCTGACATAGCGTAGGAGTGCAGTGACGTGTGAAATGAACACATGGTCTTTACTATATGCATAGAGCAAAGAAGAGGCTTGTCTGAGTTGGACAGTCACATGACAAATACTTATTGGGCACCTACTACTTTCCATACGTAGTAATAGGCTCTGAGGGATATGAGGAAAATCCAAAGAGCAATGAGATGTATTGTTCTATCTTGGTAAGTTTACATGTTGGATATTTGTATGTAAAGGTAGTTTAAATATTAAAAAGTAGTATATTAGAAGTGTCCACGTTTAATATGTACACCCAACAAATATTCAGAATTAATTTAAAGTTAGAGTGGTCATTCCTAAATAGGTCAATTGAGGGATATTTCATGCGAGAAGAGGTAGGGTTTTGAAAGGTAAGTAGGATTTAGCTAGATGAAAATGGGGAAGGTTTTCCAGATGGGTAGACAGTGGAATAAAGTGTGGCATTAAATTCAAGTCTGGTTTGGAGCAAGAATGTAGAAAGTGATAGAAACAAGGTTCCTGCTTTTCCTTAGGTTAGTATGAAATCTGTTTAAACATTAATTCCTAAAATTTTGCTCTTTCGCGTACCTCTTTTACAGTACTTCCTTTGGCCGCATACCAACTATGCTATTATTCACTTCATGCAGTTTTTTGCCTCACGTTTTTACTTCACTAGATTTGTTAAAAAAAAAAAAAAACTTTAAGTCACTAACACTAATAGAAAGCTAGTATTTATCACATAGAGAAAGTAAGGTTAAAATTTTTAGAACGAAAAAAGTTATTACCTCTAGCTCAATGCAGTCAAATGCTCTATGCCTGAGAACTATTTTCTCTTTCGTAAATGGTAGAAACCCTAATGTCAAGAACTAGTTACAGACCTGACAGCACCAAACTTCATCAGAAGGACTAAAGGAGGATTAAAAAGGGAATAACCTTTTCACTCACTATGTGATTTGATTTCATTTACTACCATGTCCATTCATTTAATACCATGTTCCAAATCATTTCATTTTGCGAAATGCGGCTTTCAACAGTGCCACCGCATCCCATTCCTTTCATAATTTCTCTATTTTCTTTTTTACCTAAATTGACTTGAATCCCATTAAAAGCAACTTCCCATTTATAAGTAAACTATTAAAAGGGGGACATAATAAATATTCTCCCGCAAATGGCTTTGTAATTCAAATTAAAATCTAAGTTGTAGTAGTTTTTCTTCTGGAAAAATAATTCTTATTTGACTAAGCCTCCAAAATATCCATGTTCAGCCAGGGTTATGAACAAAGACACTAATATAACCTGCTCCTACGAAAACTCTAATAACATTTTCCTGGGTTTAAGATCAGAAAGCAGTGGGAATCAAAATATGATTGATTTGAGCATTGGATAAATGGGACCTCACATACCTCAGCTCACCCCCCTTGACTCTACACACTTAATTTCAGGGGCAAATCATGGGGACACCAATCAAAAACCTTTGCCTTCCCTTGGGTCGTAACTTCCCAAGCCTACTCTAAGAAATATTATAACTTTTACCATTAAAAGTAATCTACTTGCACCTCTCTTTTGCATCTGCTAACACTTAGTAGATTTTGGCTAGTCCAAAATCGCTTATTTTTAGTCTTCTAATTTCTTTGGGGCCCTGTAATTACTGGGGATAGGAAAGCAGATTCTGAAATATATGTTTAGGAAGACACTACTGAATACATAATAAAGAATTCTTTGATATGCTACCTCTGCTTTTGCCTTTTGCTTGGTTTTGACACTTGGTATGTAAAATGCTAGCAGTGCCTCTAGCCCCACTGCTCCATGGCTCAGTAATCAACAACTGGCCTAGGAACTAGTCTTCTGCATCATTTGCTAGAGCATCAGATGAAGCCATCAAGGCCCAGTAATCAACAACTGGCCTAGGAACTAGTCTTCTGCATCATTTGCTAGAGCATCAGATGAAGCCACCAAGGCAGGGTCCCTCAGCAGAGGGAAGCCATGTATGGGTGGGATGGGATGGGAGATGTGGACTCCTGCAATAGCTGATGCCTAAATGCAAAAGGCAAGGAGTCTGGGCTAGAAGTCCCTCCCTTCCTCATCTCTCCTCAGTCAACAGACTCCCATTGCAGGCAGTTTGCCTGGAAGGTTCTAGAAGCAAGGGCGTCAGGGCTGTGGTCTTTCTGTACCACCAAGCCTACTTCCTTGGAGATGAGGTCCATTCAGCTTGACTGTGAGGGGAAGTGGCCTGTCTTGTTCCAGCACCCTGAGCCTGAAGGACAGGAGGCTGAGTGGCTACAGGAGTACTGTTTGTCCTTCACATGTGCGTGGCCTTTTCAGTCTGGGATTTATCCTAATGACCTTCACACAGAGAGGACCCAACTGTGAGCTTCCCCTCATTAATGGACTCT
The DNA here is from genome assembly GCF_000442215.2 of Lipotes vexillifer. Classification (NCBI taxonomy): domain Eukaryota; kingdom Metazoa; phylum Chordata; class Mammalia; order Artiodactyla; family Lipotidae; genus Lipotes; species Lipotes vexillifer. Next base: position 2,957,208 of record NW_006769677.1, read on the forward strand.
CAAGTCCATTAGCATTTTCTGAGCGCCCACTAGCCTCTCCTGGATTGTAAGCTACATGGTGGTTCCGGAAATAATCGTGCCCCCATGGTCAGTAAGTATTAACGTCCCAAAGGCCTCATCCTCGCTCTCTCTGTTTCCTTTAACGTTAACATGGTCAGAGTCCTCCCAACCCATCTCAGCTTTGCACCAGAGGGAGGCAGCTCTGGAGCGCAGGCATCTTACTGACCCGTGGAATTCATGGATGTTTTGCTTCTTAACTTGCAGCAGGGGCTCTTGGCAAGTGAGAGGCTAAGATCAGAATTTCCCATCTATCGTCTCTTGGGACCTGGGCCATTTTCTTTGCCTTTAGAAAGTGGAGAAGAGGAGGCCAGTGTCTTACATTCCTTGAGTCGCTCTGGAACTTTAATTGTGTTTCCTCTTGGTCATGTCCTAGAAGGATGCGTACAGACAGCCAGGTGAGCCAGTGTCCCAGGGGACAGCTGGGTGATTCCCTCAACGCAGACAACACGTGGACAGGGTCTTTACCAGTGATATGGCCCTATAGGTTGCTTTTCCTGATCTGCCCTTTTTTGGCAGGTGCTTAGGTTGTGGGATATTATGATCACTTGCTGTCACAGTGATCACTGCCCCACGCAACAAGCGTCTGTCCAATTCTCCCCTCCAGCCTTACAGCACCAGCCCGGGGGCTTTCAGTAGGTCATCAGGGCTTCCTTCCTTCTTGGTTTTCTTGTAGCGGGATCCAGGGATCTCCAAATAAATGTGAATCCATTCTCACTCCCTTGCCCTTCCCTTTCACAGAGGAATGTGATGACAAGCAGCCGCTGACCAGCAAAGAAGAGGAGGAGAGACGCATTGCAGAAATGGGGCGTCCCATTCTGGGAGAGCACACCAGGCTGGAAGTGATCATTGAAGAATCCTATGAGTTCAAGGTACACGCACCAGCATTGCCCACCAGGGAGGCCAGGCCCATCTCCGCGCCAAGGCGGTTCATAGCGTCGGTCTGTGCTGTACGAGAGGCAGATGTCGTCTCAGGAACTGGCTCGTTGATGGAGAGGCCTTTAGAGCAGAAATGGGATTCGCGAGTTGGTAGGGAACCAAGAGATCCTGTAGGCTAAACAGTGTCAGAATCAGGGTCTGGTGGGTGGCACACATCACTGTGCAAGGTCAGAGGTGCCCTAAAGGGAGGGCTTTGGATAGCAAGGAAGAGGCAAAGATGGGTTCCAAGAGACTGTTATGTGTGGAAGAAACGGTGCTTTGTTTGAAAAAGCTAATCAATCTAGTAGAAGCAAAGCCTTGACACTGCTGAAAACGAGGCTTTTGTTTTGGAGGAAGGATGGTAAGCTTTCCCTGTGGAACATGCCATTGACAAGCTCTCGTATATTACGTAGTCACGTTCTTAAGATCCTAGGACACTTGAGCACAATCAACAAACTGAAGGCAGAGTGTCTGTAACTGGAGAGTTTATAACTGGGCTGATAAAACTGGATTTCCAGTTCTCTAGATGAGGAAAGTCATTTTTCAGAAGGTAAGCAGATGGGCCTTAGGGTGAGCTTAGGACTTTGAAATGAACCTTTTCGACCACTCTTAGCTGCTCCCTCGGCCCCTGCCCCAGCTCCCATCCCTTTTCACTCACGTGGTCCTCACACCTAGAAGCCCCCGGGAGAGCCGCACCAGCGTTCTGTAGTGGGACATGAAAAGGAGCAGCCTCTCTCTGGTTTTCCAGAACTACAAGCCAGAGCACAGCAGCATTTTCCCCACTTATTTTTTTTTTAAAGCAGATTCTGCTCCTGTTTGGAAAACCAGAATGAAAATTCCCAAAGGGAGAATCAGGTCACCAACCTAAAAGCCTCAGGATCATATCTGGAGTTTTCACAGTAGTGGCTTCTTTGCCTTTTGCTGGGCCCGTTCAGTATTTTTCTAATTTAGTTCACAAATGGAGGTGCCTGAGAGGCGACAGGTGGAAAGAAAAATGTCTTTGCAAATTAAAGTGGCATTTAAAAGATAGACAACGCAATTAAACTTTCCCCTTCAGGCCACTGTGGATGTATGTGTTAACTCCTCTCATTCATTCCCACAGAAAGAAAGAGCAGGGCAGACCCTGGGACTAGTGCTTTCTAGGCAGACCCCCACCATCAGAGCCCACCTGGCGTTTCATCCAGACCCTGGCTCGCTGCACACGCTTGACTGGTATATGCACAAGTTCCCTGAGATTCCTGAGGCACGGATATCTGAGACTGTCCATTTCTGTGGACCAATCTGTTCCCGTCTCCATCTTCACTCTTTATCACGCACCCTCTTTTCACCTGGAACCAGAGGGCGTGGTGCCACTTGCGACAACAGAGATTCTACAGCTTGGCATTTTCTATAAACGCTTGTCCCCCACCCCTCCCAGGACTCTCATTGGGAATGATTGTATGCCCTCTTCCTTAAGGGACCACCCTGGGCACTCCCCTTCCATGCACCCATGACCAGGAAGAGAAGTCACGGTCACTTCCTGTAGGAAGGGTATGGCAGGGCACAGCCTTCTAGGCATAAAAGTTTTCTTGTGTCCAAAGCTCTCTCTGGTAACCACTCCAGTGATCCGAGCATTTGAAAGTCAACCAAGTCTCTCTTCATAAGTCCAGTTGTTTGGGGTACTTATCTTCCTAGAATATCTTCCATAGACTGTTTCCTCCCATCTGCTCAAAGTTCATCAGGACAGTTACTGGTAACACTGAAGGGTACCTTGGGGCATGTTTCTGAAGTGCCCTCAAGCATCAATGTTGATATCATATTATTTGTTTAGGAAATTTTTTCTAGACCATAGCCGTTTTAAAGAAATTGTTCAAAGCCCTCAGAACTGCATTAAAGACCCAAATCTGGCTGATACCTCACAATGTCCGAGTCTGCTTTGCCCACTGGGTTCTTGTTTACTATGTTGTGACCAAGGGCTGGACTTTTCTAACACCCATGGCTGAGAGTGAGGTTAAAACTATTGCTACAGACTAGCACCATGAAGAGCTAATGACCGACATACAGGAAACCTCCAGGTCAGTGTCCGTGGCAAAGTTCAAGGATCAAATTTCAAATTTCTCCTCTCCTCCTATAGGTCAAGAGAGGACACATATGTAAATTAAGTCCAGGGAAGAGCCCAGGCTGTCTCGTAGTCTGCCAGGGTTAACATGAACTAAAGTTTACAATCTACCCGAGGTTTTATATATATACATTACATATACATATATATACATATATACATTTTATAATATACATTTTAAGTTTAGTTTATCTTAAAACTTTGTTCTTCAGAGAGATTTTCTGAGGCGAGTCTGTGTTTAACTGTTAGAGCAGTTTCACTCTTCAATTATTTATCCCCCAGGAAGTGGGATTCCCTGCCTTGACTTTAGGGTAAAGAGGGCTTCCTCGGAGAGACCTGCCCCAAGTTTCCATCACATTTAGGAAAAGTCAAGGTTATTTCTTGTTACATTCTACACAGGGGCTTCCCTTCCCTGGTGGCGCAGTGGTTGAGAGTCCGCCTGCCGACGCAGGGGACACGGGTTCGTGCCCCGGTCCGGGAAGATCCCACATGCCGCGGAGCGGCTGGGCCCGTGAGCCATGGCCGCCGAGCCTGCGCGTCCGGAGCCTGTGCTTCACAACGGGAGAGGCCTCAACAGTGAGAGGCCCGCATACCGCAAAAAAAAAACCAAAACAAGAACTTTGAATTGGCATCAACCAAGACACTCAGAGTGCTTGATGAGATTGGCCAAGTCCAGAGAAAAGTCAGATGCTTGTCATGTGCCTCTGGCTATGGTGGCCAAGAGCCCTGATGGTTACAGCTATTATCAGTGGCACTAGCCGTTCTAGACACAAAGCTAGAGGCCGAAAGGTCACCACCATAAGGACAAATAATCTAGCAAAGGATGATGTTGAAAAGACAGAGTGGGCCAGTTGGAGATGGGCCCTTTCATGTTTATTATCATCTCAATGTTTCAAGTCAGTTTCAATGACGGTTGAACTAACACAGTTGACATTCTGATGTAGCTTTGGCCTTCTGCACGGGCCCCTGGGATCACATTTTCCTTCCTCCCGGTTAGCTAATAACACGCTCTCTCTCTCTCAAGCCTTAGTCAATTCAGGGACACTGCACTAAACATGTACAGATTTTGACCTAAGACAAACAATACGTGTTTTCTGACTCTTTGCAGTAAGTGGGAATTCGAGGATGCTCTGACAGTAAGGGTGGGGCGTGTCGTGGACGAGTCGGTGTGGTCGTCTCTCTGGGCAGAACAGCTTCACGTCCCAGAAGTGACCCTTCTCCCTGCAATTGCTGTGATTTGTGGTAGCGCTTTGGGTGCATCTGCTTACTTAGTTTTCTTGTGAACGCTTGACTGCTCCTGCCGTTCCATGAACGGACATTCATTTAGAAAGCTAAGAGTGCTAATTGTACAGGAGCAAGTGCCTAAACAAGGTCTTAAAGAAAGAGAAAAATAAGAGGCTCAGAGCTAGTAAAGCAGGGGGAAATTCAGTGCAAGGTCATTGCAGTTTGCCCTGAACCATACAAATTGACCATTTTTGTCTTTTCTTGTTTGCAGCAGGAGTCAGGTGAGATGAATTCTCTACCAGCCACCAGGCTGACAAAACCAGTAGCCAAAGAAAAATCCATTTATTAATGATCATACAGCAGCAGCCTCGAGGCTTTGCTGTCTGGCTGCATTTCATTGATCAACAAAAGTATAGTAAGAACAGGTTTTAGTTTCGTAATCTCTCTGCCACTTACAGTTATCCACCGATAGGTAGTGCTGAGCAGGGCATAGGTTAATGCAGTTGCAGACACATACTCTAGATGAAGCCAGGAGAGAAGCAAGTTCACGAAGTATACGAGAGGAAGGGATGGGCTTTTGCAACATCCTCAGTTGTAACCGGTGAGGCTGTTCTTCCTTGGCTTTTAGGCAGGGAAGGAGGCTTGTATTTGCTATGAAAAAGTTTCCATTTCAGGATGTTTCCAAGAAAGGACTCTGCTTGTTTGCATAATCGTAACAGTGTTTGATGTCAATACTGTTGCTCTGAGCCTAACATCTACTACCCTTTAGATAACTCTGGGGTTTTAAAATCATCAAGGTCTGAGATTTCCCGAGGCCTTAACCAACCCGGCAATTATTTTCTGATTCTTTTCAACCTCTCTAGAGTACCGTGGACAAACTTATTAAGAAGACAAACCTAGCCCTCGTGGTTGGGACAAACAGCTGGAGAGAGCAGTTTATTGAAGCGATCACTGTCAGTGCTGGTGAGTGCTTTTCTCTGCATATTATAAATGATAATGTCCCAAGCTTACTTTTCCTGCCGTCACCACTTGGTCTAGGTCAAAGCACCAAAGACGCTCCGTGATAAAATTAAAAGAGAAATAAGTGTATTTGTAATGTATATGCACATTTTGGGGATGAATTTAGACTTTCTAAGATGAAGCAAATGTCTTCAAACAGGACATCCTTCTCTGTCTACATTGCGTCTTTCTCTCTGGAAATAGACAAGATAAATTTAAAGCCTACTATGTCTCTTACTCATGGATAGCCAATCACAGGGTTTTATCTGGAAAATTCCCTGAGAGCAGGAGAAGTGACCAAGTGCAGGTCAGAAAGGAACCATCAAAATCATAGGTGGGACAGGGTGACGTTAAGACACTCCACCACCATCATCTGCATCATTTTTCACTCTCTTCAACAACATCTAACAAATAAGTGTTTGCACTGGCTCTGGAAGTGAAAATAGAAACACATTCTGTTTCTTCCTATACAAGCAAAGTGCGGAGTTTTATTTAGGAAGATCCTATAAAATGAAGAGTGTTGCAAACTCAAGGAGCCAGACACCTGAGGAAATTCAATTCAGAAAGAAGTATATCCCTTTTCTGTGTCACCAAACCTTGTCCACTCTCTGTGTGATTGTAAAAAGGCGGAGGAAAGCCCCTTTCAACGATTCAGGAAAGCAACACTCTCATGGGATTTTCTGGTTTTCAGTTCTTCTGTTTCATTTCCACTGGTTCTTTCTCTTTAAAGATCCCCACAGGCTCATTTTCTACTCTTGCAGCTAATGAATAAAACTAGAATTTTCTAACTAGTGATTCCCAGGCTGGAAAATATGGAAACAGCGTCACTAGAGGTTGGGTCATGACTTCTAACACAACTCCCTCTTTCCAATCTGCCACAGAATAATTTGCCAGATCTCCCAAGTACTGTGGGAACAGAGGGTGATAAAAAAAGGTTTGTGCCTGTTTATTATTAGTGCTGTTAATAATCGCACTTTGGTTTCTTGCAGTAGAGTATACAGTGGAACTTTATGAACAGTAAATGATGAGTAATTCCTTAAGGGAGTAGATTTGAAATGTACACATAAGTTCTAATGGAAGTGGGGACTCCCTGTCTTAGTCCTTTTGGACTGCTATGACAAAATACCATAGACTGGGTGACTTGTAAACTACAGAAACTTATTTCTGGCAGTTCTAGAGGCTGGAAGTCCAAGATGAAGGCCCTGGTCGATTTGGCGCCTGGTGAGAGCCTGCTTCCTGGTTCATAATCTTCTCTCTCTGTCTCCACATAGGGGAAGAGATGAGGGAGCTCTCCAGGGTCTCTTTTATAAGGGCATTAATCCCATTGATGAGGACTTTGCCCTCATGATCTAATCATCTTCCAAAGGCCCCACCTCTATATAACCATCATATTGAGAATTAGGTTTCAACAGATGAATTTGGGAGGGACACAAATATTCAGTCTATAGTACTCCCTCATTATGGCTTGTATTTTTTCTATAAATCTAAGATTAATACCTGAGGTGTGAGCTATATTCCTTCTTCGTAGAGAGAATAAAAACTAAAGGGACAAAGATAACTTGAATAAGAAACTGTTGACAAGGCCAGTGGTAGAAAATATTAAAAAATAACCAGGGCTTCCCTGGTGGCGCGGTGGTTGGGAGTCCGCCTGCCGATGCAGGGGACACGGGTTCGGGCCCCGGTCTGGGAAGATCCCACATGCCGCGGAGCAGCTGGGCCCGTGAGCCCTGGCCACTGAGCCTGCGTGTCTGGAGCCTGTGCTCCGCAACGGGAGAAACCATGACAGTGAGAGGCCCGCGTACTGCAAAAAAAAACAAAAAAATTATTTTATGGGCCTTGACATACTGGAATTGAAACACTAAAAGCAGCATAAGCCTTAACAGACCATTTCTAATAGTTTCCAGGTTTCCTTTGACTGCAGATATATGAGTATTTGTATGATGGTCATGAGCTGGACCTCATTCATTCATTTTTCTGTATGTCAGTCATTCATTTTTCTTGCTGAGAAGGATATGACAGAGAATGAAAAAGACAAATAAGCCTGCATGAAGCTTACCATCTAATTGCAGGAGACAGCAAATAAGTAAAATAAGCAAGAAGTCAAATAAGGTGTCTGTAAGATGGTGAGCTAGTCATGGAGAACAACAAAGCCATGGAGGGAGACAGGAAGTGTGCATAGAGGCCGCATTGGATGGTAGCCAAAAAGATGCCATCCATAGACACATCGATGCTGAATTTGCTTTTCTAGCCATGGAGTGGTTTGTGCTGGTTCATTCACACATTTTTGTAACTTTCAGGGACCAAGGTAAACATTTTATGGCCAGTCTATGGCAGTGGAAAAGGGTGGTTTTAAACAGCAAGAGTGATTATGCTGCAAACAAAGTTGTGTATTTGCTCCTGGTCAGAATAGGTATACAGAGAAACAACTCTAAAGATGCTAAGACATTCTTACTTTAAAGGGGAAGATTTTGGTTGGCCAGCACTTTCTTATGTTGAATCAAATCCTCTCGAAATCTCATGAGGTCAGTATTATGATCATCCTGACCTTCTGGAGGAAGAATCTGAGCCTCAGCAAGGCAACTTGCCTTTGGAAGGTATAGCCCAGAGCCCTGATCTACCAAATACTGGTCCAGCGTGCTGTCCACTGCCCTTAAGAGCGAGACATTTCCAAGTGAGGAAAATTCCTCCTCCCATCTGGCTCATGGAGTGACACTGGCCTTGTCACCTCTCCTGGTGCCATGGTTTCAGCACTTACATGAGGGGAATAACTTCCACTCGGATCCTTTGAAGAATGGTTCATGAACGAAATGCCAAACCTCTCAAAGGTTCTTATTGATCATGCAATATATTCTGTTTTATGGTTCTAAGTGACTGCTTGGGAACAAGACAAAATGGCTCAGAAATTTGCAGGCTGCTGGGTAAAATTGACCTTCTTTACAATTTTGAGACAAAATATCAGAAAAGCAAACCCATAGCTTATAGCCATTAAATTACATGAAGGGCAGTTAGAAAGCTTAGTTGTTGTCATTATGATTAAATTTAAGTCTCTAAAGAATGTTACTCTTCTTGGGTTGTTAGGTAGACAATACAATTTGTAAAGCAGTATTTCTTGAAAACAGACTTTCATTGGATTTTAAGATTTCATGGCTAAATAGTTGAGAATCAGAAAGAGTTGCCTTATTAAAAATGTTAAATTGCTTTTAAATGTCTCTACTGGGAGGCTTTTTCCTGTGCAATTTTCTGTGCAAAATTGAGACGATCTGTCTTGCTAAACAAAAGTAATAATTTTATAAATAGGATTTTGCTTCTGTTTCCCACTGATTATATTTAAGCTAATTTCAAGGTAACCCCCTGGCTGTCTTTTGGTCCTCTTGTCTTCTCTGAATTTCATAGCTCAGTCCCTGGGCCTCCTATGACCATAATGTTTCTGTAAACCAAGTTCTTATAGTTCAATATTTGAAGAGTTAAAGGACTTATGAGACTCAAGGGATTAGGAAGGGATTATACAGTCATGTCCTGGCAGTTCTCCTTCTGTCTCTCCCTGGGTAGAATACCAGGAACGGTAGTCTGCAGCAGTGAAATGCCTGTCAGAAATTTACAAGGCAAGTCTAGTACCATCAGGTGCTTTTTTTTTTTTTTTTTTTTTTTTTTTTT
>NW_006769677.1:2966281-2986621 GCF_000442215.2 Lipotes vexillifer
TTTTTTTTTTCTTTCGGTACGCGGGCCTCTCACTGCTGTGGCCTCTCCCGTTGCGGAGCACAGGCTCCGGACGCGCAGGCTCAGCGGCCATGGCTCACGGACCCAGCCACTCCTCAGCACGTGGGATCTTCCCGGACCGGGGCACGAACCCGCGTCCCCTGCATCGGCAGGTGGACCCTCATCCACTGCGCCACCAGGGAAGCCCAATCAGGTGCTTTAAGATGTGGCAGCCGATGTATTTCCAAGGGAAGCCAGCACTCACTGTGTGTCTGGTTTGAATTTCCCCCAGTGCCGCCATCTTTCTAGTGTCTCGGCTAGGGCAGAATGGAGGGTTGGCTTTAAGAAATTGTGGACCAGCTGGGCTACGAAGGAGGAACAGATGTTTCAGGGAAGAGGGCAAAGGTTAGCTGGGTAAAGAGAACCAGGATGCCAGTGCCAGTTCCACAGCCAGCACATTGTTGTTCTTTCCAGCAGCCTTGGGCGGTGGTGAGGTGAAGGACAGAGTGATGGCAAGCCTGGCTTTGGAGTAAGATGTGGATTTGTGTCCCAGACCTCCAAAAACTCCCTGGGTGACTCTAGGCAGATTCCTTCCCCTCTAAATCTCAGTCCCCTCTTGTGTAAAGTGGAGAAAACTGTTCCTCACTGATGGAGTTGCTATAAGGGTTGATCAAGGCAACACGTATTTTCACAAGGACTGTCTGTGCATTGGGATAGCACAGTTGGTTATTTGAGAGGCAAATTTCTTGGATATTCTACGATAAAATATAACCAAATTTTGTGGAAAGGCAGTCAATTCAGTTTAATTACTAAAAAGGCTAGGTGACTAAAAACACTGGTTGACCTTTTTGTTTTGTAGTATTACACATGCCATTTGATAGATAAGGAAAGTGAGATTCAGAAAAACAATGTGACTTGCCCAAGATGCCAAAGCTGGTAAATGTCAGCGCTGGGGTACATATCAGCCTGGGATTCTCTTCTGGGTGAAAAGTGCACTCAGTAGCTGTGCCTGAGTCCTGAGTACACACACACGTGCACACACGCACACACACACATAGAACACCTGTATACATACATACGCAGATGCACACAGACATGTATGTGTGTGTGCAAACACATGAACACACAGAGACACGCATACATAAACATATGTGTGCGTAAATGCAGATACACAAAACACAGGCACAGAGACAGGCACCTTATATGGCCTGTATCTTTATTCATTTGCATAACTGAGCTGCAGATTGAAATATGAAGGGTTTTTTTTCCCCTTAATATTTGTTAAATCTCCTTAAGCCCAGCTCATGTTTCCTTCAGGGAAGGCGCCAGTCAATTCTCTAAAGAACAGAGGGAAGGGTTTGTTTCCCTAGGTGCATCTACAGTCTTCTCCTGCCTAGTAACTGGTGACATTCTTTCAAGAACATCATCACACTGCCCTCTCTTTTACCTGATCATTTTAAGTATCCCGCATTAAGGCTTTTTCTCAAATTCTTTTACTTTTGACATCGATTTTGCATATCTGATATAATATCTGTTGAACTTCTCATAATGAAGGGACACTCAAAAGTGGCCCCAAAAAAACCTTTTTGTACTCTTGATTCTGTCTCTTATCAACTGCATAACTTGACAAAGTATTTAATCTTTCCGAATTTGAGTGTCACCATCAGTAAAATGAGAGGGTTGGACTAGGCGAGTTCTAAGAAACCAGCCAGTATAGAACTTTGGGAGCTCTGTGGATGTCTGCTGTAGTTGTACAGCAGCCCCGATGGCATCATGTTTCATGGACCACCCGATTCTGAGCAATGGAAAAAAAAATACACTCTGCCCACCTTCCTGGCTTGCTTATATTAAATATTCAGCACAATAGCAGCATGGAATTCACGTCTATTCTCCTAGAAGGAAAGGGATGAGAAGATAGTCTTCCACTGTAAAAAAAAGAAACGAAGTGAGAGGACGATTCGAATATTTCTAAGTTTCTTCCTGCTTGGTAATTGGAGCCCAGAAATCCCTGTGGAATCCTCCACAGAAAAAGGGCAGACATTCAACAGGAGGCCAGGATCTTAGACGTGACTGGCCTGTCCACCCTCACTACACTTCACAGTAGATTAAAATCAGAGACACCGACACCAGCTAAATAAACAGGTGGAGTGGGTGTGGTCTCCTGAGTCTACCATTCCAGTATGGAGACTAGCTCAGTTTGGGAGATGCTTCTGTCATCGGTCTTTCATCCATACATGTTATGTAGAGTAATAAGTGCTCTCAGATGAACTGAATGATTTAATAGCAAAAACTGTCACCTCAGTGGTGCCCATGAACAATAATTCACTTGACAATCCTGTTAACCTGAAGACTGATCCACTGCCCAATTCCTAAATAATAAATAATAAAAATGGTACCTCAAATGAATTTCAAGGGGTTGCCGTACCATCTGGTCTAAGCAGGAATCTTTCTAGGATCTATTATCAAACATCATTGCTATGGAGACACTCTCATTACTTAATGTGTAAACCCCTGGGTCATATGAAAATCCCATTTAAGCAGTTGAAAAAAAGTAATCCTGCTAGGTCAGGTTTGACACAGCCTTTGTGTGACTTTGAGAAAATCAGAAAAACAAAGAGGGAAGTGGGTGTTAGGGATTTGGGAGTTTTCATTTTGTCCTGTTTCTTGTGTGGCTATGAAGATTCTTAATTATCCTTTATGTAAAAATAGAAATTGACTGAGGTTCATGAAAAAAGCTGAGGTTTCCTGAGAAATGGTAGGTACGGTTAACTCTAAGGAAGTTGGTCCAAAACCTATGTATAAAATTTCAGCCCACTTTCTGCTTAAATAATGTTACCATTTATTGCTTGTCTACTATGTCAATGAAAATAATCAATAAACAATCTATAATAAAAATAGAAAAGAGTTTTATTTGAGCCAAACTGAAGACTGTAGCCTGCAAGACAGTTTCCCAGATTACTCTGAGAAACTGCTCCTGAGAACCATGTTTTTCAGCACAGTTTTATATCTCATCAGAACAAAGAACATTATACAAGTCAGGGATACATTTCTTCAAGGTTTCAAGAAAAAAAAAAACAACAGACCAGCATGTGCACAGCAAGTCAATATGGCCTTGGCACCTGGGAAGAGAGTCTTATCATCCAAGGAGGACTAGCATTGGAGTTCCAGGAAGGGAGGCATTTAAGTTTTATTTTTAACATGGACATTCTTTACTTCTGGTCAATGTGCCCTTTTCTTTAATAATTAAATCAGATATACAGTGTGTGTTTGATGGGCCACAAACAGGTTAGGGCACTGGAATGGATGACCTCTGTTTTTGGAACATGGAAATACTAAAGGGTCCTCTGAAGGACATTTCATTTTCAGCAATAAATGTCAACTTACTCTCAATGGCACTGCTATTTGAAATTTAGAGCTCTGGCTTTAATCAAATGAAATATCTGCCTTAGCGTACATATTATATAAACTGGGTAACTACACCAACTTGGCCAAAGCTCATTTAAGAGATCTAATGCTTAAGACACACTGTCTAATGGTCACGTTAAATTCAGTAGCTGTTCTTCCTTGCTTTGAATTAGATATCTGGAAAGTAAAGCTTCTTTAACTTTTTATCAGAGCCCCTATCAAAATTGCTCTCACTGGATTATAAATTAATCATAATTTTAATTTTTACCTTTAAAGTATAATATTTGAAAAGTATTTTTATCTTTCCTTAGAGTTAGAGTTATTATTCAGGATGTCACTTACTATAGTTAAAGAAAACATGATAGGGCTTCCCTTGTGGCGCAGTGGTTGAGAGTCCGCCTGCCGATGCAGGGGACACGGGTTCGTGCCCCGGTCTGGGAAGATCCCACATGCTGCGGAGCGGCTGGGCCCGTGAGCCATGGCCGCTGAGCCTGCGCGTCCGGAGCCTGTGCTCCGCAACGGGAGAGGCCACAACAGTGAGAGGCCTGCGTACCGCAACAAAAAAAAAAAAAAAAAAGGAGAAAACATGATAAATTCCTACTTTAGTTTAAAGAAAAGTAGTTTTGTTTTTTTCAGCAAATTAATTTTTTTCAGTGTTTTCTTATTTGCTTTGACCATCAGAAAGCTTAGTCAATTTTTTTTGTCCAAGTATTTAATATTCACTCAACTTACGTGTCTGAAAGTGTCCTTTATTTCTGCTTTCTTCAGATATTTTTTGGTCCTGTTTTATCTTAAAGTAGTTTAACTTTATTAATAGGTACAGATCTGCTCAAGTCCTCTTGGAAGTAGAAAGAGTCTAAATTAAAATACTTTTTTTAACAACAGCAAATCTGTCCTATTTACCACTATTTCTCTAGTACCCAGGACAGTGTTTGACAGTGATAAGAATTTGTTGAATAAAGAGTGAATGAATTTAGGTGGGAATCAATGTTTTCCAATCTACATGTAACTGGATTAAAAGCCTGTTTTCCCTATATCATACTGCCATGTCTGATCTAGAAAAAATCTATATAAACACATACATACTCTCATCCATACATATGCCATGTTTCAAAGAGATTCAGACACATTTAATTCATATATAATATACACAGAATATACAGATATACAAATGCATGTAATTGTACCCATATAATACATTTATTTTTGCGTATGCAAATTGGATATGCAAATCCGTATTTAAAATTGCATTTTCTGTCAGTTTCCTTAGTGGAATTTTAGTGGTTTTTGGCTGGTTATTATGATCCAAAATGAGAAAGAGGAAAAGCAGAGGGCATGAGTAACAAAGAGGATGACGGTAAGTTCCATAAAGAAACTATTTATGGCAGATATTCTAGGGCCGTATTGGTAGGTAGATAAAGCAAATCTAGGATATCTATCAACTTTAAGATGTCAGCGGTAGCAGAATAAAATGTTGAATCAGGTAGCTTCAACTCTTAGTTTCAGCAAGAGGCAGGCCAGCCACACAGCGGTGAGAGAACAAGAAGGCGGGAGAAGCAAGCAATTATTTTCTGGCCCCTGGATATGCTTTAGCTAATATTTCTGAAAAGAATACTGGCTTGTTGGGCTGTTTTTCTCTTAAATTGCTTATTACAGAATCTTGAGGAAAACACTGTACCAAAGGCTTGGGAATGATTCAGCGTTCTTATTTGTAAGCCTGGAGTCACATCTCTAATGTGGTTTGCAGGAGAGGCAGCAGCTCAGCTCTGCAAACAATGCGCCATCACTGGATCCAGTAGCTCTTTTGTTGGCTTCGGCTGCTGCGATGTGAATACAGTTTTAGTTGTTGCTTCCAAATCAATGCACGAGGTATTGAGGGGGGTTTCATCCAAGGCGGGAGCCTTTGTACACTGTTTCCAGTGGGGGAAACATTTCAGCTTAATCCAGCGAGGTGGAAGGAGGAGAAAACATAACCAATCCCCCCAAAACACACACACACACACACACGTGGAGGAGCCTTGTGAAAGTGACTTGCAGCATTAATTCTTGCTGTTAACAGCCTTCTGTCTTGATAAAAACCTTGTCATTCTGACTCCTGCAGTGAAAAGCCACTTGCCTGGACCAACAGGCTTTGACAAAACCCAACAGCCCGTGCCTCTCTCCTGCCTTGCCTGTGCCTGTTCACATCTGGCTGGGTGTTGTCTCTTCTGTCCTGAGAAAGCGGCTTAGACCAGAATCCTGGTGCAGACCTGAAAAGGAGCTTACTGATCAGCTAGTCCAACCTTGCTTTTTTTTAATAAATAAGAAGCTGAGACCAGAGAGGGAAAGAATTTCCTCCAAGGTCACACAGAGCCTGTTTCAGAATCCAGGGTACTTGCTACACCACATAGCACCGCTCTCATTATTCTTTCCAGGTTGGCATTTATGGAGCCAGCACCTTTGCCCTTATTCCATGCCTGTCCCCTGATGTCACCTAAGGACCTCTGGGTTTCTTGATGACGTGATGCTTCAGGATTAAGTGAAGCAAAGACCACAACTTTCTTGGGCCAACAGTTTAGCAGCATTCAAAGAAGTGAATGGCTCTGTTCTTGATGAATAGTTGTTTTGTGTTCACACCAGCCTCACACGGCAACCCTGTGCAGTAGGTATTCAGGAGCCTGTTTACGAGATGGGGAAACAGAAGTTGGGATTCACACTTGGACCCATAGGTTCTGGTTCCAAGGTTGGTACTCTTTCCATCTTGTCACACTTGTGCATCCCAGAATCTAATGCCCGTAGGCCACAAGCTTATTACTTTTATTCCTCGTACTTTGCTCTTGCCTCAGGGCTTGTGCATAAGTTTTTTCCCCTGCATGGAAGGCTTTCCCTCCATGTCCAGATGTTCTCAGCATTAAGGTCTCAGCTCACGGGTCACCACCTCAGAGGACTTTCTGTACAACCCAGTCACTCTTTATTATACTATCTAACTTCAGTGTCTTCAGAGCCCAGATCAACATCTGAAATGATGTTTGTTCATTCGTTTTACTTGATTACTATCAATCTCTCCTTACCAGAATGGACATTTTATGGGGTCTTATTTGTCTGCAGTTTCAATGCCTAGAACTGTACCTGACATGTAAATGATGAATAAATATTCACTGCAGATACGAATGGTACAAATAAAGTTACTCTTTTAACCACTGCATTCCCTTTGAAGAAGAGGTTTATTGGTTATTTTACTAGGGATATTGGTTCAGGTTAGAGGTTCAGCCTAGGCTTATGGGACAAAACAGTGACCTGAAATACTTTTAGAGATCAGACCTATAGACGTAACAGCATTTTCTCCATGCCTTAACCAAATAATGAAAATAGGCCACAGACATTGATAATGAGAGGGGAAGGGATATTTTAAAGATGCTTTATATTAAAGAAAAGCATCAAACAGCTCCATTACAGGACTTTGTTTTTTTACGAGAGATGAAAAATCCACTGACGAACAGACAAATCTGATTGTCAACACCCACCTTAGCCAGCCTACCCTTTAAAGGAAGTGTTCACGTGCAGTCAGGGAACAGGATGTTCCATCTGAATTCCACAAAGGAGCTAATCCTCTTGTCCAAAACCGATTTCACTACATAGAAGATTCTCACTTCTCTTAAAAAAAGCCTTGGGCTTCCCTGGTGGCGCAGTGGTTGAGAGTCCGCCTGCTGATGCAGGGGACACGGGTTCGTGGCCCGGTCTGGGAAGATCCCACATGCCGCGGAGCGGCTGGGCCCGTGAGCCATGGCCGCTGAGCCTGCGCGTCCGGAGCCTGTGCTCCGCAACGGGAGAGGCCACAACGGTGAGAGGCCCACGTACCGCAAAAAAAAAAAAAAAAAAAAGTCTCATTTATCTTTTCAACAGCACCAAAGAGAAGGGTAGTTGAGGTTAGCCTTTGTTTCCAGGAGATGAATCTGTGAGGTGCCCAAGAACATGGAAATCATCAAAGCCTCTTTGCTGTCAGTGCAGAGCCCTGTTTACTGGCATCTCAATGAAAATCACAACAGAGAGAAGGGACCAGGGACGAGCAGATGAGGTGCACCCTGAATGATTGCAGTCATTTTGTATTGTGCAAACCAAGGCCATGATGAAATTTCTAGATACCCCACTTTCATTACCAGTTTGCTGGCAGATCAACTCACAAACCCCGTGATCAGAAGAAAGTCCCTTCAAGTGGTCCTGAGACCAGGAAAGCAGTCACAAAGCAGGGGAGTTGTCTTTGCCCAAGAGCTATCTAGAGTCCATTCCACTCCATATCTAGAGTTCTCTATGCAGAGAGATTGATGTTTGCCACAGTATGAAGAAAATCCCACTTCCCCCCAGGGCTGATATAAACCACTAGTAGAGGATTTTCCCAAAGAGTAAAAGAAAACCAGACTCTTTAGGAAGAAGAAAGGAGGTAGGGCCATCCATTCATTCCCTGAAAGAGCATTCAGTATTTTCTACACGGTAGCGTATGCAGGGGTTTATTTTAAGGAGGTAGGTTATTTCCCAATTACACTTTTCATAAAGTAATGTCAGATGAGCTTAGATTTTTATCAGATTGGATTGTTGCTGGACAAATCACAGAGATTTTTTTCTCTAGGAAAAATGGGTCAAGTAATTGCAGTAAAGTGAAAGAGTTTAAATCTCATAAGCAAGTCACTTAAACTGTGAGCCTTCGTTTCTTCATCTTTAAAATGGAGAAAATAATACCTACTTTACCAGATTGCTGGGAGATTAAGTGGAATGTGTGTATTGACCTATATGCATGAAGGTAGTTAGGCACTTAGTAAGTGAATCTGAATTTATAGTTTAATCGCAGCAGCATATTAAGAATCTAGATCGTCTTTGTGCTCCTCTGCATGTGGGGCAACCTTTGATACACATCTACCGTTTATATAAATTTCAACATTTTCCTAGGACATAATGTTGATTTTTGTTGTTGTTGTTGACAATTACAGGGTTATTGCTGCCCAAACAGTTCCTCCAAAGCTCAGCTTCCCACACTCCAGGAGGCTAATTCAGACACAGCTGCTGGTATTTACAAAGAGTTATCAGAGCCCTCGGTCCAGTCTTGGAATCTAGTGTGCCCACATACTACCCACTTTAACTAAACCATCTAAACTAGCAGGAGGCCTCTACACTGGCTGAGTATCACTTCTACTTTTTGGAGGTTTATTTCTTAGGTGCTCCAGTCTGCAGGCAAGATGCTCCTTTATTGCAAGAGCCTGAAATTCTGTCAATCCTACAATCAATAAAGGGTGAGAGGACCCTCTGAATTTCAAGACTCAGCCTGACTTGGAGTGATTTTGCAAAAATAAAGCTTGGGGCAAAAACCACATGTGACCAATTCTGTCAGCCCACAGTCATTTAGGAGCCCTCAGCTCACATAGAGGAATTCTTTAAAAAGAAAGAGGCTAAGCAATCGAGTTTCAGCTTTAAACTGATTCATTTGGCTAATAATCAAACTTGCATGGAGCTAAAACTCTTTAGTGGATCCGTTTTTCATTTTGACAGTGGCTACATTTGCTGAGAAATATTTCTGTCACGTTAGATATTTCCTGTGCTGTGTTAACCATCCTAACAAGGTCCATAATGACCTAAACTATTAAGCATTCTGTTCTTTGTGGAAAATTTCACCCAGGGGTTCATTTGTTTCCAACAGGGTTGAAAGTTATGCACAGAGAGTGAGCTGCCTTCAAGTGTCCCTTTCAGGATTGTCACATATCACCTTTCCTTAACTGCCCAAGTATGGAGTGAAAGTAGCACTGGCCCTGTGGGGCAGAGTGACCCATAGCTATGTCTGGCTTGGAAGTAGATGGTGGGGATGATTAACAGGGCCTATATAGGTGTCCTCTCCCTCTAAGAACAGGCCAGAAGTTCAAGTCACAAAGCTACAGCAGTCTTGAACTCATATTTCTTACAACATGATGTTGATATCCAATGCATCTCTCCAAGGAAATAGAATGAAAACTAGAGATCAGTCAAGTCTCTAGAATAAAGGACATACTCCTAGCTGTGGGTGTCTAGGCACAGTGGATTTTAGGCGTGGGGTCTCCACACTAATTCTGATCCCCACGACTTAGTAAAGACGGGCCTCTTGATATATGACCAGGCTTGCTCTCAGGCCTGTCTCTCAGGCCTGTCTCTAGTCTCACTGCCCTCATCCCCTGCAGCCAATTGGCTGCAGGGGATGAGGGCAGTGAGACTAGAGACCATCAGAAGGGCCCACAGCCCGCCACCCCCAAGGATAACTAGCCACACCAAGAGACTTTGTCATAATCCAAATACATTTTAAAGAAGGCTTCAAGAATGACACTTCTTAGAAAGAGCTGGTATGCTATCAAGGTTCGAGTTTTCTCATGACAAAGTTTTACATGGACTGACAAGACAGTAAGTAATCACTTCTTTTAATCACTTCCTATTAAGGATAGGTAAAAGGTTGTACAATTGTGTCCCCCAAAATCAATTACTCTAGTGTGGAAAATGGAAGACATGACCTAGAAATGTCTTTGGAAGAGTGGATTGTTGGTGTTGGTTTACTCGTATGACAATGTGTGATGTCAGCCCAACGTGTTCATTAACAAAAGTGCCCAGAATGAGGATGGCGAAAGACCTTCCCCGGTGCAGGCAAATAAGCGCCTCTTGGAGTTGCATTCAGCTCCACGCACTGCATTCTAAAAAAAAAAGGCTGTGTACATGTCAGTCCCAAACTCCCAATCTATCCCTTCCCCCTACCCTTCCACATACATGCTGCTCTATTTAAAACAGGTAACCATCAAGGACCTACTGCATAACACAGGGAACACTGCTCAGTATTCTGTAATAAGCTAAATGGGAAAAGAATTTGAAAAAGAATAGATACATGTATGTGTATAACTGAATCACTTTGCTGTACACCTGGAACTAACACAACATTGTTTATCAACTAGACTCCAATAGAAAATAAAAATTAAAAAAAGAAGAAGACTGCTCAGAGGAGCATGGCCAGACTGAACTTGGAGCGAGGACTGAGGGTGAAATGAGAGGAGCCAGCATCAAGTACCTGAAGGAATGTCATGTGGAACACGATTAAACTTACTCCACATGACTTAAGGAACGGGACCCGGACAAATGAATGGACCTACCAGCCCAAGCTGACAGCCAGAGCTGTTAAACTGTGCATTGTGAGACTATGAACTCCCTAAAAGCTGAGACTCTCAAGTGTGGCATGGGTGACTATTTGGCAAAGAGATTTTAAAGAAATTCACATTAAACAGGGAGCTGACATGGGCAGGTTCCGAAACCCTTCCAGTGCTTTAAGTTCAGGTATTTTTCTAATCCCCACACGTTTCATTTGATAGAAGCAGATGTCTGTATTCTTTCCCTGTGCTTTGGCAACTCATAGATCGAGAAATTTGAGTGAATTGTGTTTTGAGATCTCTGTTGTTAAGGAATTATCTTGCGATACACTTGGAAGAAAAGTTGCTGACATCTTCTACTTTGCATCAGAGAATAAGTATTTGGCCAAAAAGTTAGCTCGGGTTTTTCTGTGAAGGTGAACAAAAATTCACCAGTTGAATCAGTTCTCAGTTTGTTCTCTTAAAATTAGAAGGGGTAAATTAGCTGATTGCTAAAGTTTCTTTCATTTAAAGTATTTAGTAATTTTGTAAGAACCTTTGAATAAGAGAATTGGAAATATAAAACAGAAGAGTAGAACTTGATTTATAATTATTGTATATCGGGTTGCAAAAAAAAAAAAAAAAGTGATAGCTATGGAAGAGAAAGCCCATTCAGTAACAAATTAACTTGTTAATCTGTTTGAAGAGAACAGATCTTTGTGCTCCGAAACTAAAGAGAAACAAAATCAAATCAACCACACGGGAAAAAAGGAATAAAATTTCAGAAAGAAATTATGCCCAAAACAATGTCTACAGAATGAAGAAAACCACTGTAGTGATCTACCTTCATGGTTATTGATTTGTATATTACATGAGGCTGCTGAGTAACGCTTATTGGGC
Organism: Lipotes vexillifer; assembly: GCF_000442215.2. Taxonomy (NCBI): domain Eukaryota; kingdom Metazoa; phylum Chordata; class Mammalia; order Artiodactyla; family Lipotidae; genus Lipotes; species Lipotes vexillifer. The sequence goes on from NW_006769677.1 coordinate 2,977,684, forward strand.
TTAGATCACATGGAAGGCAGTGTGGTTGCCCACAAACATCATCCTAAATCCATCGTGTCATATACTCCCAGAAAGCATCCTGATCCTTCTCATTATTCTCACAGTTGGAGGATAGTCTTGCAAAATAAACATGGACTAATTATAAATAAATGAATATCTAGAAGGAATTGAAAGTCAGTTTCTCAGATTAACAAGACTCTCTAAACTGCTTTCCGTTACAGAGTTGTGATAATTTAGGCCAGTTTCCCAAATTCTAGAGTGAAGAGCTAGATGCAAACCAGGATGTTTGATTCAAATGGTTGGCCTTTGACGACTGGAAATGAAAATAACTTGCCACACTCTAGAGATTCAAAATCAGCCATAACCATGATGCTCTGCCTTACTGTATTGTCTTGTCCCCTGGGTTTAGTTGGTCCCCAGGAACTCGAGAAAGAGCATATGGCTGACTGCCAAAAACATATCATAGCTAGAAAATAAATTAGAAGACAAACATTACTGATGCTGCAACATCATTTTTACAGTCCTACAAAAAGGCAACATTGCATTTCTATAGCATGGGGCATCAGAAGAATTCTCAGGTTCAAACTTTGAATCAGTGTGTGACGATCGATGCTGTCGTCCTCAACTTGCTTCAACAAGACATCATGGGAAGTAAAATGTTCCCTGGGCTGTTAGATCAAATCCCAACTCAGCCACTTACTGACTGTGTCATTATTTTAGAAAGTCACTTAACATCTCTGAACTTCATCTGTACGATGGGATTAATGATGTGGTTATTGTAGGGATTAAATAAGATCAGGTATGTGAAAAAAGTTAGCTCGGTGTCTGACATTTAGTAGACACCCCATCATGTTCTCTCCCTCTGTTCCTTTCTTCCTTTTTTCTTCTTAAAACCAAGCAGCTCGGGGAAGCTGTAATGATAACGGCTCATTCAAACAGAATATAGATTCTGTGCAATCAAGATACTCAGATCATATTGATTTACTGCCTTTCTTCTGACAAATAACAGTGATGGAATAGGGCACATCTGTCTGTAAAGGGGTTTGCAGTTTTACAAAGGACTTGGACATTTCCACTCCTGGTCCTTAAAATAGCTCTGTGATGTGGGATTTAGGAAACTCTTCCGATGAAGAATTGAGGCCCAGGAAGGTCAAGTGTCTTGCCCCCAAACAAGCTATTAGAACCAGAAATTGACTTAAGTCTTCAGACCCAAATGTCCATTACACCCCAGCAGCCTCTATTTCTAGTTCTTAAAGTTCTCCCTGAGGCCAAACCCTGAGCATCTCTACAAATTAACACCTGGTTTACTTTGGCTGCTGTGTACTCTGCAGGTGCCAAGCCCAGGGATTGCCTTTCTTGATCAATTAATTGTGCTGACAATGCCCTTGTTCTCATGCTCCAGAGCAGGGCCAGGGCAAGTATCATTATATCAGTAGTTGAAGGGATGCTCTGTCCACTCTCTGTGATGTTAATGATTAGACTACTTTTGTAGTTATATTTAGGAAGTCCAGTATGAATCAAGGAAACCATTTAAAAAGCCATGGGAGGGATTAATCAAATACAGCTTGTTTGTTATCTTCCCATTACTGAAATCCATAAAGCTGAAAAGAAGGATTCTGGGATAAGAGGATCCTTTGTTTGGGATCCTATAAAAGGAAACCCACCAACCTGCCTGGTTCTTTGCTAATACAGAAGAGAGACTCGAAAGAATTACACAGCATCCAGTAACCCTGAGCTGGCAAACATACCAGCAAATTACTCTCATCTCTACCATCACATAAAAGATGCTCCAGGTGTGTGTGTGTGTGTGTGTGTGTGTGTGTGTGTGTGTGTTTAATGCTCCACTGCTCTTTTCAAGGAGCACACTTTGAAGTATAGCCCAGGTGGTGATGAGTGAACATAATATTTCTTTCACCTTCTCCAAGACAAGGTAATTGTGCATCATACTTGGCAGTCAGGGGTCATTTTTAATATTTAAATAACATCTGAGTCGGAGACTAAAATTTATAAAGAGCAGTGAGACTCCAGGAAAAAGATGGGAAGCCACTCTTACTTTCAAATGCAATAAAACAGATGGGCCTCCCAGTCCAGACTTAAGCATTAAGATGTTTAATATTCCTTATAATGTTGGAAGCCTACAGAAGGAAATTCTCCCTCCCTCTCTCTCTCTTGCATGCATACACACACACACACACACACACACACACACACACACTTTGCATTGTACACTTACAAGTCATAAAGTTAATTCCAGAGGGCAATATTAGATTTTGTTTTTAAAAACCGAGAATGTCATCTTAGGACCCAGCATCTTGACCAAGTAATTAAATAATGATGGGGAAACACAGTAACAATCCTAAGTGGAGGAAAATAATGATAACTACCATGATAATCATTACCTTGAAATATCCTCAAACACTTTGCAGAAATGATCTAATTATTCCCTTGCACATCCCTCATGGGAAAGGGGTTATTATTTCCATCTTGAAGACAAATACAACATCTACTCTCAATTTATGTGTCATTTCTTCTCAGAAGCTTCATTATTTGTTTTCTTGTTCGTCTCCACAGTATGAGACTTAGACACCCCAAATTAAGTAATTTTTGTAGAGTTAGAGGCAGATTTAATCAATCTATGAACGATTGATTAAAATCTAGTGTTTTCCAAACTGTTTTAATCATACCCCCTATGAAATGATAAAATATTTACAAATATAGATATTTTGAAGGATCGGATACAAAATAAATATAACTAGAAAGTAGTGCTTTTTCTGAGCTTTCCTGGGGTACATGCAGTCCCGCCTTTGGATTGGGAGGCAGGGAGAAAAGGAGGTAGAGAAATCATTAGCATGGTCCCCTTCTTCCTACCCCCCTCAAATAAGGACTGACAATTGCAGCTCTCACAGTGAGTTCCACCTGGAGCTCAAGTGGAGGGCAAAAGGGAAACGGGAAGAAAGGTGAAAGAAGTGAAACTGAGAGTCAAATCCATTTCACCTGCCCTCACTAATCAAGGCCATTTTGAGACTTGCAGGTCCTCCAAGTAGCTTAAACAATAAGATGTTGGCCCACGTTGTTTTAGGGACTTGGAGTCAGCTGTGTCTAGTTGGAACTGAGCTGGTTAAGACTGGGTGGGACCGCTGACCCTCCAACTGGGCATGCGTGGATGCTAGCTCAGCGACATTTTGAACGTGCTTAGGTACGCCTGCGCAGAACCAAGGTTACCGCACCTTTTTCCAATCGCCTTTCCCCATGCTCCCCGCACCCCAGACCACTCTACTTCTTTATTCGTCATCCCATAAATACCCGGAACCCTCTCCTTTCATAGAAGGAGCTTTGAGGTTTGTTCTCCTGTCTCCTCACTTGGCTGCCTTGGGGAAAAACCCTCTCAGCGTTTTGGCTTGCTGTGCTTGGGGCAAAACGAACCTGGTTCAGTAACAGAAGGAAAAAAGAAGAAATGGAAGGGAACAAGAAAGGAGTAAGTAATAGAAACACTGAGCGGCTGTTCCTATATGTCAGTGCTATGACATAGGATGCTACCAAAGGGGCTGTACTAATTTGCTAGGGTTGCCATAGCAAAACACCCCAGACTGGGTAGCTTAAACAATAGAAATGCGTATTCTCAGTTCTGGAGGATAAAAGTCCAAGATCATGGTTTTGGCAGGTTCGGCTTCTCCCAAGGCCTCTTTCCTTGACTCAGGGGAAGGAAGGGCCACCTTCTTGCTGTGTCCTCACGTGGTCTTTCCTCCATGTGCATGTGTCCCTGCTATCTCTCTGTGTCCCAATTCCCCCTTATAAGGACATCAGTCAGATTGGATAAAGGGCCACCCTAACAGCCCCGTTTTCATTTAAGCATCTTTTTGAAGGCCCTATCTCCAAATACAGTCACATTCTTTGACTGGGGGTCGGGCTTCAACATGTGAATTTGGAGGAGATACAATTCAGTCCATAACATGTGCTTTTACTTAAAAGTATCTTCTACTTTCAGGCACGGATGATATTAGAAATATGTAATAACCATACAGCGTGAGCACTGTAGGAAATGGTTGCTGATACACTGAGGCACACTAAAAGTTTTCGAGAGTTTATTTGAGCAAACGTGGATTCACATCAGGCAGAACCAAACCAAAAGTGTTTAGGGGCACTCTGCTGTTAGGAGTTGGGAACAGTCTCTTATAGAGCAGACTCAGAAGTGAAGCAAGGAAACTGAGTGGCTCTAGCTTAAGCAGTTGCCTTACTTAGGAAAGCCTAGGTGGGCTGTTTGTGAATGTTGGTTCCTCGGTTTCATTTTCTCAGATACAAATGTATTTATAGGAATTGACTCTGGCTGAAGTTTCGGCTTGCTTACATTCATTACTAAGGCATTAGAGCCACTCCAGTCTAATGGCCTCCTTGGTCAATTACTTTAACGTGGTCAACCAGGCTCTTTCGCTCTAGTGTGTCACTCACTTTTCCATCAGCTGACCTGAGTCAAGTCCTCTACCTAGTTCGTTTCCAAAGGTGATTCCATCCATCTGCTGAGGGCTTCTGCCCGAGAGCTTATTGGAGACCTTCCAGAGCCTCAAAGATGAGGCTACTTTCTCTGCAGATCCCCAAAGTTTATGTGCATAATAATTCTGACCGTGCACTCATTGAAGAGCGAACCATTGCCTCTTCTTTCGTCCTGTAAGATGACAAGTTACAAATCCAGACACTCCTTGTGTTTTGTGAGAGGCACTTTTCCCTCAAAGCTCCTCGGATTTAAGAGGGTTTCCCAGTTATGTGCTGCTCCAGAGGGCCTCACCAAGGAGTGTCTCATGAAGAGTATGCACGTTTGCCCCATGCTGGCAATCTAAGATTGGGCATACAGCTGGGAAGTGTGACAGCCTCACCTGCTGCCAGCTGCATTGGTTGGAGGAAGTGGATCCCTGGTGACAAGGTTCGGGGAGGTGGTAGTGGTGAAACAAAGTCTCAAGGAGAAGTTCTTTCCAAAATGGCTACAAGACACGTAAATATATACTAGCCACCACTTCAAGAAGAGGTGACATTCAGTGGCTCAATTTTAAAATATGTGAATGGGGATTATATCACATTGTAAACGAAGTTTCCGTTTTAGAATACTATTAATTTCCTGGCTCCTTTAAGTAGTAAGCTTTGTGAATTTACTTGGCAACATTGTTACATGTGTGTGTGTTATGCAATTAAGTAGTTACATATGTGTATTATGTAATTAAGTAGTTACATAAAGTCAGTAGAAATTCATACATGCATGCACATGCTGGAGATTAGACCAAACACTAAGGACACAAAAATGAACAAACTCCTGCCCTTGACAGACTCCTGGTCAAATAGAGAAGGAAAGTGAACGGGCACAATCTAGAGACTGGTTCTCAAATTGAGCATATGCATGAGAATCACCTGGAAGCCTTGTTCAAGCACCTCCCACCTCACCCCCACTCCCCTAGTTTCTGATGCAGCGGGGCCAGAAATTTGCATTTCTAAAAAATTCCTTTGTGCTGCCGCTGTTCAGGGACCACAGTGATCCAGTGTTAGCAGTGTTGGGTGGGGCGCTATGGAAGCCCCAAGAAGTTCCCAGAAGGCTGGAGGGCAAGGGGTGGGAGGGTGGTGGTCAGGGGAAGTTTCACAGGGGCAGTGATTTTTTGTTTTTTTAAAGGATAAGGAGGGAGGGATTAGGATATGCCAAGCACGTTTAGTTCTAAAGGACAAAAGTAGGAGAAAGTACATTACATACAGTTTTTTAGAAAATGCAAATAATTCCATTTGGCTGGGATGAAGTTTGAGTTTGAACTAGTTGCAGGAGATGAAGCTGGAGGGGTATGCAGGGCGCAGAGGGCCCTGTTAGAACATGGTCCTATACAGGATCATATGGCCATGAATCCCCAGAGCTAGACTCCAAGCTGGAAGGAAAGAATCCTGGTAGAAGAACTGTCAGTCGTCTTTCATTAAAGGAGGCTTCTTTCCAAGCCTGGCACACGACTTCCCTGCCTTTGGGGAGAAATCCTTTTCATTTCTATGAAATGACAATACTCCCGGGAGGTGACGTGGTAGAAAGTATGTGTTGATTGCATGTAACCGGAACTGGTTGGGGCTTAAGGTTTTGCTGTTGATCCGTGAACCACAGCGAGGGGGCATGTCAGTACCTTAATAATGATTTGGTTGATTATGATCGACTCTTGGAAAACCCAAAGCTTCACCCACCTCTCAAGGGAGGGCCAACAGGCCCAGGAAGGAGAAAGTGGGAGAGAGGAAAACCCTGATAGCACAGATTTTGATGAAATATTTCTTCATTCCTTTCTCTCTAGGGGAAGATGATGATGATGATGAATGTGGGGACGAGAAGCTGCCCTCCTGCTTCGATTACGTGATGCACTTTCTGACTGTGTTCTGGAAGGTTCTCTTCGCCTTCGTCCCCCCTACAGAATACTGGAACGGCTGGGCGTGTTTCATCGTCTCCATCCTCATGATTGGCCTACTGACGGCTTTCATCGGAGACCTGGCTTCCCACTTTGGCTGCACCATCGGCCTGAAGGATTCCGTGACCGCGGTCGTGTTCGTCGCGCTTGGAACCTCAGTGCCAGGTAATGAATACATACATCCCTGTGTGATTCCCCCAGGAGTGGAAGCCCATTTGCTTTCTTGAACCCTTTGTTCCTACAATTTCAAGTGCCGTGCTAACAAACCAGGCCTATGAAAGACAGAAGCCCAGAGCTGTGCATAATGTCACTGCCAGAACATTGTCATGGCATTTCTCAAGGTTAGAAATCTGGTCAGTATCATCATGACAGTATAGCATTCCCAGAGGGCCTGCCTGCACGGAGAGAGCAGATTGATTTGATGGCCAGATTGATAGGTCAGCTTCCCATTACAATTAGAACTTTCAAAAGCACAACTGCGGAATTATCTTCAAGAACAAAATCTCTGTCTTCTATGTATTTAGTCAAGTTTGGATGAGGCGCTGTATTTGTTGAGTAACTAAGATAAATACTTAAGACCTGATGATTCTCTTGACCCAGATATTAATGGGAGTAAATAAAAAGCAGACATGGATCAGAACAGGAAAAAGTTACCCAGAGCAAAATGAGCAGGCCAGGTGGACATCCCTTCATGCATTCCCGCTAAGCTGAATTTTTCTTCCAGCCTGCAACTGTAGCTCATTATGTGTACTCGCTCTTCTGAGTAAGATCTCATCCTCCTGAACATAACATTGAGAGCAGTAATTTTCAAACTTTGATGGGCATCAAAATTACCTGGGAGTTTGTTTTTAAAAATGCAAATGCCTGAGACCCACAGCCAACCTATGGAATCAGAAGGTCTAAAGAAGGGCCCAGAAGTGTGTGTTGAGCTCACAGGTGATTCTGATACACATCAGAGCTTATTGTAACTGAAGTTCTGGACCCACTTCCCATCACTAGCTGACATCTTGACAGATGTGTAGTCTCAACTTAGAGCAACAAGACTTGCATCTCTACCAACAGAAGGTCAGTGACAAGGGTTGCAGTGGGCTTGGGAAAAGGCAGGAATTGAGGGGAAATACAGCCCTGCGGATGGTGCCATTCCCCTCCCACTGTCCGACTTTGCCACAGCCTTAATGAAAATGCTGTGACTTCTACTAACACTGGCCATAGTTGGCAACCTGGCTTTTGAGTCTGAAAGCAAGCACAGTTGAAACCATGTGTCTCTTGACTGAAATCACTGGCTATTCTTCTCAGATATTCATTATCTCAGTGACTGTGGATAGATTACTTCTCTGAGCCTCGGTTTCTTCATTTATGAAATAGGGACAACCGTATTAACTTGCAGAATCAGGGTAAGGATTGGAGAAAACGCCTATAAAATTATATAGCTAGGAAAGCATCTGGGACATGGAATTCAATAAAAGAGCAGCGCTTGTGATTATGGTGTTGAATGGCCAAGGAGGATCTGATGAGTGTGAATTTGGACGCCTCACCCTTGAGAACAAAGGATGGATGAAGGGTCCAGATTTATCCTGGTGAGCCGTGGCACATGGTGTATTACAACTGATCGACTGTTTAGGAGTCCTGATCATGCTGGGCCCAGCACGGTTTTGGGGGTCCAGCTGAGTTATGGAGGAGCTGAGGGGTGTCGAGAGTGTTCTCCCTCCCCGCCTTAGTGAGCAGGGCTGTGCAGAGTCTTCCGGTTGACTGCTGATCAACCGGGGTTGATTGATCCCCCCTCAACCCCAGCTGTGTTCCAACAGGTCTATATTTGGTCTTTATTTTTAACTTTTTCCAAAAATGATCAGAAATGTAGCAAGCAAGAGGAAAAACTTAAAGTATTCATATTAAGTTGCTTTGTTTAGAGAACATGTATACAACCACAGGAACTAAGCATCATCGTTAGCCATGGCTCTGTCAGAGGTTACTGTAGGAAAATGTCTGGGGGAGCCTTCTTTCCTTAAGGCTTAAATCACTGTCAAGCGGTGCCCAAGTTAGTACACACTCTCAGCCATGGGTTTAACCCTTGAGGAGAATGTGTGCAAATTATGGTAATGAAGGCAAACTTAGGTCTCACGACAGTTATCCAAAATTAGCCTGCCTTTCTGAAAAGTCAGCAGTTGATTCTACCGAATGCATCTCTTGCTTTAAAAGGGATTTTAAAAATGTTTTCCCTACATGAAATCCTTGGGCCCTCTTTTTCTAACTCGTCATAGCAGTATCTCAAAACTGGCTCCTTTTTCTGTACACCAATCTGCCAAAATGGCTCTGTATCTCTTGTATTAATGAACTCTTTTGAACAGTATGAAAGCCGTATGGTTAAAAACTTTTCTGTAACATGAAATGTGGATTACAGTGAACCTAGTGCTCGGAGTCATTTGTTCTGCCATTTGAAAGCAGCTCAGAACCCAGGTAGGGGTATCAAGAGGTAAGAAAGCCTGTGGGGTAATACAGCAAGTCATTAGTTGTCAAAATGGTTTCCCTAC
>NW_006769677.1:2986631-2994467 GCF_000442215.2 Lipotes vexillifer
AAATTCTTCCCATTGGGAAACAGATTTCTTTGCTCTGTTAGTGGGAGAATTCCTATAATTTGCTGCAGTATTAACTGTGTAGCATACTCCCCAAACAATATATTCACAGATAATCTCAGATGATCATATCTATATAAACCTCCCCCCGCCAAAAACGACAAATTGTTCATTCAGCATCTTGTTCAGTATTTCTGACTTTATTCTTCAACCCTGATGCTTCAGAGCATTGCTTTATTTTTTTTATTTTTTTACATCTTTATTGGAGTATAATTGCTTTACAATGGGTGTTAGTTTCTGCTTTATAACAAAGTGAATCAGTTATACATATACATATGTTCCCATATCTCTTCCCTCTTGCGTCTCCCTCCCTCACACCCTCCCTATCCCACCCCTCTAGGTGGTCACAAAGCACCGAGCTGATCTCCTTGTGTTATGCGGCTGCTTCCCACTAGCTATCTATTTTACGTTTGGTAGTGTATGTATGTCCATGCCACTCTCCCATTTTGCCTCTTCAATAAGTGGTGCTGGGAAAACTGGACAGGTACATGTAAAAGTATGAGATTAGAACACTCCCTAACACCATACACAAAAGTAAGCTCGGAATGGATTAAAGACCTAAATGTAAGGCCAGAAACTATCAAACTCTTAGAGGAAAACATAGGCAGAACACTCTGACATAAATCACAACAAGATCCTTTTTGACCCACCTCCTAGAGAAATGGAAATAAAAACAAAAATAAACAAATGGCACCTAATGAAACTTCAAAGCTTTTGCACAGCAAAGGAAACCATGAACAAGAGCATTGCTTTATTATATCTCCTGACTTATGGGGGGGTGGGGGGAAGATGCTGTTGTTCTCAAGTGACAAAGCCCAGTTGCTATAGGCAGAAGAAAAAAGAGAACTAATTCTCTTCACTTCCCCCTACCATTCATCTGTATTGGTCCTGGGGCCCAGCTCTTTGTCTAGGCTGAAGTCTTGACAGTTTTCCTAAGGCAGAAGGGTTCCTGGCTAGTGTTTGGTAAACTGCTGCCTCCTGGAGGTGAGACTTAGATTCTTAGATTGTGATGGCTTTACGGGCATTGACAACCTTCCCTATTAGTCCTCCTGCCTCAAGGCAGGATTCAATATCTATGTATCTCATTAATAGTATTTTTTTTTTTTTTACCATATTCAAAATCTTGGAAAGAAGAGCTTATGACTTTGCAGGTGAGACGGAGATTCTTCATAACAACTGGTAGTGAAATGTTCATTATAATCTACTGGCAGAAAAGGACTCCTGACCACCCTCAGGTGTGCCTATAAGAGCTTAAAGACCCGCAACTGTTAATAGAGGAACAGCCTCTTTGCCTGAATGGCCCTTCTACAGAGCCACCTGTCTGGAGAAGAGAGCAACAGTCTCTTCCCACCTCTCAATGTTGGAGAGAGCCAGAGCCTGGTCCCCAGGCCTCTTCTTGGTCCATGCTCACCCCCCTGGGCCATCATCCCAGTATCCAAGGCTTAAACGCCATCGATATGCCAGTGAGTACCTAATGTAGATCCCCAGCCTCAACTTTTCCCTGTGTTCTAGATTCATATACCAACCGCCTTCCTATATCAATGCTGGATATGTAATTCACAGCTCAAAATTACCATATCCAGATAGAACTGTTGACTTCGACTGCCCAGCTGCCTTATCCTTCAACCAAACCTATTATTCTTCCCGTATCTCACCTTTCTCAGGAAAACAGTATTATCCACCCAGGTGTTCCTGATTCCTTTTTCCTCCTCCCCAGTGAATCCATTCATAACTCCTGCAGATCTCTCCTCTAGAGTATATCTTGATCAGACCCACTTAGCTGTCTCTACCACAGCCATGCTAGTCTAGGCAGCCGTTCTCTCTCATCTGATCCCTGCAGTAGCCCCCTATCTTTCTCCATGCTTCTGCTAGAGATTGTTTTAAGATGTAACTCGGACCACATTTCTCCTTACAGTCTTCCAAGGCTTCCTCTTTCACTTAGGATAAACTTCAAAAGCATAACTCCGGCTTACAAAGACCGATGTGATTTGGCCCCTTCCTGTGTTTCTGTTCTGTTTACCTCCTTGCCCACTGCTCTTCAGCCCCAGTGGTCTCTTTATTGTCCTTCATGCACCAAGTCCATTCCTTCCTCAGGGTTGTGCTAGCTGTCCAAAGTGCTCTTCCCCTTCATGTGCACAAGACTGGCCCTTTGTCTTCAGTTATATCTCATCTTAAATGTCACCTATTCAAAGAGACCTTCCCTAGCCACACAATGCAAAGTGGTCACCCAGTTTTCCTGTATTATATCACCCTATTTATAACTTTGTGGATTTTTTTGGTTTATTTGTTTCCGAGCGTTATTACTGGCCAACCCTCCTCACTGAAATGTAAGTTTCATGGGAGCAGAAATCTTGCCCTTTTCCACTGTTATATCCCTGGCGCCCAGAATGATGCCTAGCTAACACATAAGTAATGCAATTATGTTTGTGCATGTGTTTGTGTATGTGTATATATAAATTAATGGACAATCATTTACACATAAGTATGAATTGGTTTGTCAGATTGCTTTCTTCCTAACACCTTGTAGATTCAGCTAAGAATTAAAGTTAGAATCAAGGGAGATGAACAGCTATTTCTATAGTGGAGCTTATTTTTGACGAGTAGAATATACCTGAGTAGGTTACTGTAGTAAGAACGGTCAGAACTAAACTTAAGAGCACTAAGAGTCTCAGAACAGAAACTTTTTTCTCATTCATAGTTGTGTCTATAGTGGGAACTGAGGAGGAAGGTAGTGTTTTCTCTCTTCATTCTTTTCTCTCCTATAATCTCTGCTTCCAAGACCCAGAACTCAGTCCAGTACTGTTAAAAACTTTAGGTATTCTTGGGGGCTTCCCTGGTGGCGCAGTGGTTGAGAGTCCACCTGCCGATGCAGGGGCCGCAGGTTCGTGCCCCGGTCCGGGAGGATCCCACATGCCGCGGAGCGGCTGGGCCCATGAGCCATGGCCGCTGGGCCTGCGCATCCGGAGCCTGTGCTTCGCAACGGGAGAGGCCACAAGAGTGAGAGGCCCACATACCACAAAAAAAGGCCCACATACCATAAAAAAAAAAAAAAAAAAAAAAAAAAAAAAAAAACTTTAGGTATTCTCTATGAAGTGCTAAATAGGCATTTTGCAGTAGCCAGGCATAGGTTCATAACCATGTTATTATCACATCGCTTCTCTGGAAAAACAGGCTCAAAATTCAAGAGAAAAAAAAGTGTAAGAAGGAACACTTGTAGCCCAGCCTTTTCTGTAGCAGGGACCACCTGTAATTGACATTCTTTCAGCACATAGTCATTTACTTGAGTAAAACTCGTGTGTATTAAGTCAAGACAAGCTCCTACATCATATTCCAAATATGGATTTTTTTTCTTTCATCTCTTGCTCCTTTTCAATCAAGTCAAACAGAAGTAAGCATTCCTCCTGAATTACAGAGGAAACTCTTGAGATGTTGATGAGTTGGGAATAGTCTGACCTAAGTCCTGCCTTGGTCTTTCTCCATACATCTTGGTTGGGCTCGTGCCTGAAGCTCGCCTACTGCCCACTTTATCTTCCCTTTACTGGTTGTTTACTCTTGGGACCAGAACAGTTTAAAACTTGGGTATACTCTAGGCCGTCCCTTAACCATTGGCATTGTCAGACTTCTTTTTGCTTCCAGTGTTTTGAATATGCTTTGAGTTCTGTCAAGTAGGAATTATTTTGCCCTAGAGATTTTAAGGCATGGAAGAGAAGAATATACACAATTTTAGGGCTTTTTCCCTATTTTGTATGTGGAATCTTTTTAAAAAATCTTTCTTTAGAGAAATAGTATATGTCATTTTTAAGCTACCACTTCCAGACTTCTAAATACCACAGGAAACACATGATATAAAACAGCCATATAAAACACTGATTGCAGTGTTGGCGAATATGCACCAAGAGGGTATAGAAACGAACTTTAGAACTGAATTCAGGAAAGAGAACTTCTAACCGTTATTCACTGTGTTGCCGGAATTAATTTCTTGACTCGGCCTTGCTTTTCTTGCCTACAGAATGGCCATAATAACCCATGGCAATTTAAAGCGTTGATGAGATTAAGTAATACAGATTTCAGAGCACTTTGTAAACTGTAAGTTGGTATAAAATGCAAGAAATAATTATCATTATTTACACTGAGATCAACTCTAAAAAATGCCAAAAAAGGAACAGAAACCATCAGAAAATGAGAATGAAAAGTTTTACGACCAGAGAAGGAAATTGTTTTAATTTATTACGTAGCTCCAACTGTGTGCTAGGCATAAATACCATTTGTACATTATACATTATCTGTTATCTCGTTTAGGTTATATCATTAAGTTATTTGAAGTGACTTTCCCTCCTCCCAAGGTTTTTTGGTCCCTTAGACCCATCTCCTGAAAATGAGATTTTTCTATCTGTTTGGCACTGTGCTTGAAAATATATTTGTTTTTGTAACAAAAAATTAGCAATTGATTTCTTTTTTTCAGTTTTCAATTTCCTGACTTCTAACACCTCTGAAAACGAAGATAGTCTAGAGTATGCTTCAGTAACATTTACTTACAACTTATGTCCTCCTGCTTCATCTCTAAGTGGATCCTGAAGTGATTTACATGGTTGCACAGGTTGTATGCTGCAATCCCAAGAGCTCAGCATCATCTAAATGATGGCCTGGAGCTGTACGGGGCACCACATCCATGGATGTATATAGTGGTGGCCCTGTGTAAAGGCTACTTAACAGCATATAGGGGAGTGAGCACCAGTACCCTGTTACATGAGAAAATTAAGGCTTATAGAGAAATGATTTGACCATATTTAGTCCAAGTTTATATCAGTGGTAAATGGTGGAATCCATATGATCTCTTTCTTATAATCTGTTATTTAACCGCTCTATCATTCCACCTGGGATTTAGTTTCAAAGTAAGCATTGCAGATACTCTTTCTCATATAGCTTACAATTTGGGGGAAATTCCTCATTTCCCTTTTTGCCTTAATTTTAGTATTATCCATTTTTAAAGCATGCAACAATGGATTATACTCAAGCTCCTTGAGGTCCGACACTATCATTATTCCCTTGGGCACCAAACACCTCATGGAGTCCATGCTTCAGAAAACTTCAGAAATGAATAAAGACCTTCTACCCATAGATTCTTAGTGTTTCAATTTTTATATGTAGGAAATACTAAGATGACTGGAAACTCTTAAACATGTTCAACTCTGACCTAGCTGGTGAAAAATAGCATGCCAAGATAATCTTCATCAGCACAACCATGGGCTGCTAAGCGAAACCACAAGGGAGGTTAGGCCATTCCAGGTCTAGACCAAAGCTGCCTGTGATATGTGGCTGCCCAGGCACTGGGGTCAGTGGGGCCCAGGAAGGGTATATTGGGGATGCTCTCTCAGCAGTCACGTTCTGCAAAGACTTAAGGTCAGCTTAGGAAATCAAGTTCCAGCGTTCTAGCAGAAGTAGAAGCCCAGGGGGCAGGATCGCTAGAGGTTACCGTCCAAAGCATCTAGCCACATACATACTCAGCCTGCCCCTGACCTAACCAAAGAGATGGGGTCATAAGGCAACACAGCAGCACCCCACCCAGAACAAAACTCTTCTCAGGGGATATTGTACCCAGTCACTCTGAATTCCCCCAGTCACCTGAGCTACCTTGGAGATGGAATCAGACTGATTGAATCACTTCCTCTCCATTCGACTTCAGACAGATGCAGTGTTCTCGTTGCTGGGCTCACAGGTTAACTGGTTAACAGTCTCAATCTCAGAAAAATTATGCAAAATCTCCTCTAGTGCCATGTTGGTGAACATGCACCAACGGAGTATAAAAGAAGATGAATTCTAGATTCGGATAGACCTGAGTGCAAACCCACCCTCCCCCACTTACTAGAGGCAAATTGCTTAATTTCTCTCAGCCTTAGTTTCTTAACCTGGATAATGGGCACGTGAAAATCCACCTCAGAGTTGAGGACTATATGAGAATGCCTTTATAAAGTATCCAGTGCAAGGCCCTACATATAGTGGGCCTGATAAAAAATGTTAGATCTCTTTTCCCTTCTCCTTGAACGTACTGATAAATGTGTTTAGGCTTCCCACGGTATTTTTAGCTCTGCTATATTGTAGCCATTGAAGAAACAGAAAGTCAAGAACATTCTCAGGCTATTTTTATTATTATCCTATGTTAAGAATTCTGATGAGGTGAACATCCCCAGATGTGTTCCTGTCTCCTGCCGTGCCACTGACTCTCTGTGAGCTTTAACCCCTGAGCACTGGCATTTCAACTCAGCAGAAGTTGAAGAGGGCGTGCCACTGCTCCCGTGTGTATACATGTTAAACTGGATGATTAACATTTCACATCATCTTAAATGGGAATGAAAACAGAATTACTTTACTCTGAGCCAAGATTTCCCACTGGCTATGGTGTCCGTTCTCCCAAGAGGACCCTAAAGGGCAGGTATATTTTGTTTTCAAATGCTGTAATACACAGTCAGTTTCTTTGCCACCAGGAAAGGCCAGAACTGCTGCAAAAGGGCCCTCTGAGCTGTAGTCAGGCCAGGAGGCAAAGCCACCCAGGGACACAGCCAGAGGAGCAGCCCTGGGCAGCCTCAATCACTCAAATGTCTTTTCATGGAAACTTATCTTAACCTCACACCAGTGAGGAGCTGTTGGGGGGTAAAACACCCTGTACTTTCTAGCGCACTTGCCCGCGAATGGGTGATGTCATTAAAACTGAAGGGATCCTACGTAAGCAAAACTTTACAAGGACAGAGCGAAATGAAGGAAAGCCAGACACCAGATTTCACAACATTTGCTCCATAAATGGCACCAGAAATGCCTATTATCCTAAACTAAAAATAGACTGTATGCAGCAAGCCCAAAAGCATTTAGTAAAAGCCAGCCTGGAAAAGACCCATTTCAAAATTGTATTTTCATCCTTTATTCCTTCTACAAAACTTAAACTCTGCAAAGGAAGGGTTTGTATTCAATCCTTTTAAGTTTTTTCATTGTCAATTACAACCCCTCTTTTTCTCAAAGGGCAGCGCTGCATGGGCACCTGGCCTTGAGCACAAGGCTGGGGAGGAACCAGGGTGATAACAAGGTTGTCATCTAGCAGGAGGTGTTCCGGGAAGCAGGGGTACTCAGCGTGTGTCACGCCTCATCTGAAGCTTTGCAGGCTTAGGATTAGTGTCCCAACCGCATGCCAGCCACCTTCACTCAGTCTGGTAACAGTCACAGTGTAAGGGAAGGGGAGTTAAAAATATGTCATCCTACTCTTAACTGGGCCTTTTTATAAACTCTAGGTCAGCCAAAGCAAGGACACCTGGCCGAAACATCATGCTGTTCAGGGGCGTGTGTGTCTGTGTGTGTGTGTATGTGTGTGTGTGTGTGTGTGTGTGTGTGTGTGTGTGTGTGTGTGTTTTGTGTTTAGAGA
Source organism: Lipotes vexillifer (assembly GCF_000442215.2). NCBI lineage: Eukaryota > Metazoa > Chordata > Mammalia > Artiodactyla > Lipotidae > Lipotes > Lipotes vexillifer. The sequence goes on from NW_006769677.1 coordinate 2,994,097, forward strand.
CTTGGTATTATGGATGTGCGTTGTAAACAAATGTAAGCTTCCTCTTTTCTATCTCAAGATGTATTCCAAAGGGAGCAAGCATAAAGTGTAGGGAGAGCATGTTAGGTGTTTTCCTTCCTGAGGATTAACAAGTGTGGGTCTTTACTGAGTGACCGGTAAACAATGTACAGGTGATGACTTTCATTTTTCCCTTTGCACATTTGAAAATAAGATAATGAAAATGACAGTTTTCAGGGGCCACTGTTTTTTTCTTTTCTTTTAAATTCAAGCCTCAGCCTGCATTTTTAAGCAACTTTATTGAGACATAATTTATATACCATAAAATTCACCCATTTCAGTGATTTTTTTTTTTTTTTTTTTTTTTTTTTTTT
>NW_006769677.1:2994498-3002588 GCF_000442215.2 Lipotes vexillifer
TTTTTTTTTTTTTTTTTTTTTTTTTTTTTAGTAAATTTACTGTGTTGTGCAACCATTACAACCTGATCCAGGTTTAGAATGTTTCATAACCCCAGGAAGACCCCTCATGGCCATACATAGGTAATCGCTGTTTCTATCTCTAGCCCCAGATAACTGCTAATATACTTTTTGACTTGACAGATTTGTCTTTTCTCAATATTTAACAGGACCAATTTTAATGCAAAAATGTCATGGATTCTCTATGTGATAGTAATTATACTTGTTATACATGATGTTAGGGATTTACCATGGATTCTGTAAGATTTTAAAATTTTTATTTCATCACAAAATCCCTACAGACGTTTACAGTCTACGTGTGTGAGATGTTTTTCATCTTCATTGCTTTGTGCATATACGGATTTGCTCACCTTTTAAAACAGTCCCATTACCCTCCCGCCAGCAGTAACCTTGGCTCATATATTAGGGATTGCTGGGAGAAAATATCACACAGTGGTACTTAGAATTAGCACTATGAATCTTGGGGTAACACCTCGTTTAATAAAAAATAAAAGCTTTAAAAGTCCTTTAGTTAGTTTATCATAACACAGTACTAAGTAGGCAAGCTTCAGCTGCTTATTCTCATCCATGGCCCCTGTGTATCACCGTGTTGGCCTTTGGATCAGTACAAATCCATGGAAACCATTAGGAACAGAGACCAAGGCCTATAGAACAGAGGCATGTGCCAGGACCCTGCCCCCCACCCCCCCACCCCCAAGAATGATACATTGTTACTAAACTTAAAAAACTGTGGGCTATAAAAAAGCATAATTTAATTTCCACGTCATGGGTACTGCATGAGCAACAAAACAAATTTAAGGCACATTGGTATTTTTAGAAAAGGCAAATGAGATGCTAACTCAATTTACAAGGCGAATCTTACATGTGACTATAAGAAGAATTTTAGTATCTGTTGGGGATAGTGTGTATTCTGGCTATGAAATCGTGGTGCTTGGCATTTATGCACGATGCCAGCTGGAACGCCATTGTTGCCCCTCAGCACACAGACTTTGCATCCTGCCTCTCCCCAGGAAGGAAGCATGAGCTGTGTATGACTGTTTATACTCTGCTTTATTCCAGAAAAGGATTTAAATCTATAAAATGCTTTATATGGTTCAGCCACATTTTCTGGCACATGATCCAGAAATGCCAATTCTATTCGTGACCATTTTTGATAACCTTTGTTTAGCTCAGCACCTATAAATCCAATATTTTGTGTACCAGGAGAAAAGAACTTATATTGGTTCAGTTATTTACAATCAGGAAATTATGTGGTGTTTTCTCTCCCCTCTCCCTTCCCCTGCCCTCTGGAGCCCAGGGGGATTTTTGACATGGTCCTCCATAAATTTCAAGCTATTATTAGGTTACCTCTGTAAAAAGAAACAAACAAAAAAAACAAACAAAAAAACCCCCACATGTGTTGAGATAACAAGCAGGGCTTGCTGTAGTCCCAAACTAAAATGATCCCCACTGGGGTCCACAAATGGGCCCAGTAGAGGACTAATTACACCTTTTCGTTCCTGACTTACAGTTGCAAAAGAAAAATAATCATAATTGTGCACAAGGATTGTGAAAATGTCCTGCTCTGAAGGATTCTAGGTATGATGATGCCTCAGATGGTTGAAATACGGCAAACCAAAGCCGCTAAACTAACCCATTTGTCAAATGAGAGGCCGGCTGTTTAGAGAGCGCTGGCTCTCAGCGTGAGGCTGCAGTAGGAGTGGTTCCAGGCACTGCCTGCCCTTTCTTCTGAGCTTCTGGAGTTGCACATTTCGGGGCAAAGGGGGCAAACCACATACAAGAAGCTGACGTCAGTAACTCCTGCTATACCAAGTGTTCTTGTCCTAAGAATAAGAAAGAAACCTGATCTACACCTTCTACTCCTGAGCTGAGTCTGTGGGGGGATATTAGTGACTAGTAATATTCAAAATTAAAAAACTGTTCTGACAGATGATACCGACAGCTAATGAGGACCCCCCAAACTGACTCCCTGAGGCAACGTGGCATCTTTGATCCTCAAATATTCAAGCAATCTTCCCTCTTCACCAGTCACTAGGCATGAAAAAAATTTTTCTTTTTCCTTCCTCGTTTTGCGGTACGCTGTGGCCTCTCCCGTTGCGGAGCACAGGCTCCGGGCACGCAGGCTCAGCGGCCATGGCTCACGGGCCCAGCCGTTCCGCGGCATGTGGGATCTTCCCGGACTGGGGCACGAACCCGTGTCCCCTGCATCGGCAGGCGGACTCTCAATCACTGCGCCACCAGGGAAGCCCTAGGCATGAAAATTTTTTAAAAATTAAAACAAAGGGAGCATATGATACAGTGGCAAAAGCACAGGCTTCTGAGCCATTCTGCCTTCATTTTCATTTATTTATTTTACAAATATTTAGTGAGCACACACTAAGTGCTAGGCCCTGTTCTACACGGCGGAGTTAGAGGGAAATAGAAGACACATGTTTAATCCCATGAAGCCAGATACTTAACAAAAATATGATAAAATTCAGATAGCAATGAGGATGAATATTGTTAAGAAAAAAAAACAGGATCGTGGAATCGAGTGTGCGTGGGGATGGTATTTTAATAGGGTGGTATGTCTCCTTATAAAACTGATGGTTGGCAAGTCACCTAATCACTGAAGCCTTTGGTATTCCCTTTGCAGACTTACCCAGACAGTTCTAGTCTTAGAAACTATGAAAAAGTATTGCATTCCTTGGACCCCCCCACTTCAAGTAATACCTTTGAGTTACCTGGCGTTTTCCTTCTCTCTCTGGTAGCTAGTACTCTCTTGTCACTCCCACGCCATCTGTTCTGACCAGATAGGATCTCAGTGCCTTGGGTGTTTCTTCCCAGCACGCTTTCTCTTCCCATCTAAATATTCTGGGTTATTGTTACCAACCAGGATTCTTGGCCCCCTTAATCAATAGAAATCGATCAGAGACAAGAAAAGAAATTCAGGCAAGGCTTTATTTGGGCCCCTGCTGCAGCAGCAGGGAGCAAAAGCAAGTAACAGGTTCCCTTGCTTGCCCACTCACCAAGGGAGGGCAAGTTTGTTCCTTATACGGGGTGAGGCTAGGGGTGTGTCCAGTGGTCGGGCCAGAGGGCTGGCTTAGGTGTTCTGCCCACCCCTTTAGTGGTGTTGTGTGCAGGGGGCAGGTACAGTACCCTGCTTTTGCTCCGGGCTCTTCAGAAGTGGCACTTGAGTTTTCTTGGTCTTTTTGTATCTTTTTGTCCAGTCAACTGCACATGCATGCAGTTATTTTTAATCCCTTCTAGTTTCTTTGTATTTTGTTGCTTGAGAAGACATTTGTCCAGGTGCAAGCACTCCAGTAAAGGGTCCCAGCCTGCCTCATTATAGCTTCAGAATATGCAACAAATGATCCACACCAAGGTATTAATGATTTCATGAGGGCAGAGCATTTGCATTGAACACAGAACAGTAACTACATTTGCATAGCTTCATTGTTCAAAAAGGACATTTGTGTAATTATCTCTTTGATATCCACAGCAGCCTTGGGAGTTAGGCAATCTAGATGTGTTAGATTCAGAGCATGGGGTAATATGTGGTGAGAACAGGATATGATAAACGATCCTAGAAACGAGACTGCAGCGTGAAGACCTGGGCAACAGGCATCACTGAATGTGGGTTCTAGGCTCACCCTCTGCACTCACAGCCCATCTACCCTAGGGAGCTTCAATTTCCCTACCTGAAAAAATGGGGCTGATGGTACTGTTCCCAGCCACCCCCCCACCCCAGAATTGTCAGGAAGAACAAATAGTATAACATCTGTGGAAGTACTTTAAAAATTGTAAGATGTTGTAAAACTAAGAGCTATTTATCAAAAGACATGTATTAAATACTAAGCTGTGTTGGTACCTGGGAGAGAGACAAGGACAAAACATGACAGGAGAGCTCAGCCTCATCACATATTCACAACAGCTTAGAGAGAGCCCTACCCGTTATTCTCTGGTCTTTGCATAACAAATGACATCTCTAGTAAGAGCTCAGGTACAAATGATAAAAGACTTGGGCTTGACATCCCTTCCCAGACATGCCAAGGGCACAAATCCCTTATCGAGCTTGTAAAAAGTATTTGTCAGGTCCAGTGAATATGCAAAGCAATTTTGTGAGTTGAAGTCAATAAGATCAACTCGTAGTAAATAAAATGTGCCGCTGTAACACAAAATACAAAATTAAACGAGGACTTTGGCCTCGCTCTACAGTCCTTCATTGCTTGACAGGAGGGGTTGGAAGGAAACCAAGAGAGACATATCTCTTCCCTTCACAGCCGGCCCTGGGAATATTTTATAGTGGGTGAAATTTGTTTTTTTAAAAAGTTTTTGTTCCACTTTATGGCCTGTCCTGGGTACCTTCATGTCTCTGAGCTCTAGGCCAGCACCTAATGGCCAGGAAATATCCTCTTCACCTCTTCCACTCCCCCTCCTCACCCTGTGAAATGTACCTGCTTTGTGTGTAGTATGTATGATGCCTTCCTTCCATCTAAGGATTTGACTGCCATATCCATGACTACTGAAAGAACCAGAAAAGGCTAAAAATCAACCCTCCATCCCTTCCCAGACAGACCCCATTATTTAGATGAGACTAAATACATTCTTTGTAAGTATAATAGGAAATATTAATAAGCAAAGAAACACAATCCCAACAATCATTTGCATTCTTTTTTTTTTTTTTTTTTTTTTTTTTGCGGTACGCGGGCCTCTCCCTGTTGTGGCCTCTCCTGTTGCGGAGCACAGGCTCCAGACATGCAGGCTCAGCGGCCATGGCTCACGGGCCTAGGCGCTCCGCGGCATGTGGGATCTTCGCGGACCGGGGCACGAACCCGCGTCCCCTGCATTGGCAGGCGGACTCTTAACCACTGCGCCACCAGGGAAGCCCAATCATTTGCATTCTTGTATCTATCTTTCAAATTTTATTTTATATAGTATATTACCTTTATTTTTCATTTGTCATCTTAGAGTATCCAAACAACCAAAGAATCTGACATTACATTTCTGCACACAGGGAAATTATTTTACCTTACATACTGTTCCCCTCTTGAAGGGGCCAGGTGTGTATGTGCTAAGAGTGGGACCAAAGACCATCTTGACTGAGGTTTTGCTATTCCTTTCTCAGTTAAATAACTGTATTGAATGAAGTTGATCTCTCAGTTGTCAGAAGCTTCCTTTCAAGGCCGTGTCTGTTTTTTTCTTTATATCACAAAATGGGGTGCATGTTTGCCAAATTTGGTAAGGACAGTAAGCAAATGGAAGAAAATATAAACCATTCATAACCTTGCCCCTTAGAGATAAACACTGTTAACATTGTAATGAATATTTATACATATGAACTGTATGCACTGAACTTTACATTGTTTTATGTTTTTTCTCATGAAAATAGATTATTTTATGTCATTTAATTTTTTTATTGAATACCTTTTATAAGCATAACTGATATATTTAATTGAAATATTATGTGTTAGGCATGAGAGAAAGTCTCTAAAGCCAGCTTGGACCTTCGCCTCTAGGTCTCCATATGGCCAATGATTAGGACAAACATCTCTTCACAAATATTTGACGGGATGCCATATTGTGTTATGGGTTATAATATCTATTGATTAAATGATTTCACGCTTAAGGCCTTTTTACCCAGTCATTTGTTAAAAATGAACCATGTGCCAGATATTATACCAAGTACTGAACATATGGAGAATAAAAGCAGCCTCTGCTCTAACGAACTTGCACTTCGGTGAGGTAAATAAAGGTGTACCACAAAGTAGGAAATGACATAGCTTAGGATATATGCTGCGGTGGCTCAGAAAAGGTAGCTCTTGTTTCCACTGGGTGTCTGGGAAGGTCTGTGGAGAGCTGGACTTTGACTTAGGCCCTGAAGGATGAGTAGAACTTGGACATGTGAGATTGGGTATGAGAAAGTGAATGAAATGTAAATTATTGAAGCAGAGAGTATGGGATTAAAGGGAGCACTAAATGGTTTGGTGTGTTTAGACAGAGAGTTCATGGAAGATTAAGACGACAAATGTGTATAAGTTTGTTTCCATCATTTTTTAGTAATCTTATTTCAGTTTCTTTTAATCTTATCCAATTGTTTTATTCTTCATTGACATATAACTTATTTGCAATATTATATTAATTCCAGTACAGCATAGTTATTCAGTATTTTTACAGGTTATATTCTGTTAAAAGTTATTACAAGATAATGGCTGTAATTCCCTGTGCTATATGATACATTTTTTTGTTTATTTTATACATAGTAGTTTGTGTCTCTTAATACCATATCCCTAATTTGCACCCCCCTTCCTCTTTTCCTCTCCCCATTGGTAACCACCGGTTTGTTTTCTGTATCTGTGAGTCTGTTTCTGTTTTGCATATACATTTATTTGTATTATTTTTTAGAGTCCACATAGAAATGATGTCATACAGTATTTGTCTTTCTCTAACTTACTTCACTAAGCATAATATCCTCTAGGTTCATCCACGTTACTGCACTTGGCAGAATTTCATTCTTTTCTATGGGTAATATCCCATTGTGTGTGTGTGTGTGTGTGTGTGTGTGTGTGTGTGTGTGTGTATGTATATGTGTGTGTGTATATATATATATATATACACATATAATATATATATATATATTTTTTTCACTAATGCTGACAAGATCAACACCAAGTGGTAATAGGGAGTCTTAAGAGATTCATGAGTCCTAGGAAAGTATATGCAAAAATTTGTGTGTATCGGCTTTTTATTTTTTCCCAGAAAGCGTCATCTACTTTTCAAAGGTCTGGTAGTCAACGCTTTTACTTTCTCCACGTCATTCACTTGCACAGAACAGTCCCATCAGTGATATTCTGCATTCAGCAAACTAATTTTCCAGGGGAGGGACTAAAGTGTCAGGAGTGTTGGGATGAAGTTATCAGAAGTTCTGGAAAGGAATAGGCAATTTTAAAAATGTCTTTGAAAATTCTAATCACTGCTCCAAGGCTGTGATAGCTATGTTTGGAAACTATCAGCAAGGACGCTGGAGTGGTGAACAGATTTCCACTGAGAGCCTGCATTCTAGAAGCTATGTGAACAGTCGTCTGTAGAGAATGAGGTAAAAGGGCTTTTCCTTTATGAACGTCTATAATCTCCAATATGTGAATTACACAATAAGTAAAAGAACATGACAACCTTTTCTCACGGTCTAAAATAATCCATTTGGTAGAGAGGATGTAATTACGTAGCAGGTAATCAGGTAGAAAGAGGCCAGAAGCTCTAGACAGGGACTGAGCCGAAATTTGAACTCTGAACATTAACTGATCCTTCAGATGAATATTCAAGTAAAAGAAGCTGATTGTTTGATGGAATATAAAATACTGACTCCAAATTCAAGCAGTCAGAGCAATACAAGATGTTATAATGCAACATTTTCTTTGGAAGAGCATGCTTTTCAGAGAAAACCTTGCCATATAGAAATATTTGATTTTTTAAAATATATGCAAAATGTTCCTGTGATGTTATTTCTAGATGCATAAATTATACAAATTATACAGAAACTATGTTAAAGATAAATACAGAATGACTACAAACTACCAACCACAGAAATGGATTATCCTTTCCAGGCAGGCCAGGCAGCTAAATTCTCCCTCTAATTTACCAGAATCCAGAGTTCAGGCTTTAGAGCTTTAGAATACTGTATGTAATTTAGAATGCAGCCAGAATCCTGTAGGGACAAGCATTTTCTTAATCCAGTCATCTGTTGATGGGCACTTGGGTTGCTTCTATGTCTTGGCTACTGTAAATAGTGCTGCTATGAACATTGGGGTACATGTATCTTTTTGAATTAATTCTTTTGTTTTCTTCAGATATATACCCAGGAGTAGAATTGATGGATCATGTGGTAGTTCTATTTTTAGTTTTTTAAGGAACCTCCGTACTGTTTCCCATAGCAGCTGCATCCATTTACATTCCCACCAACAGTGTATTAGGGTTCCCTTTTCTCCATATCCTCTCCAACTTTTTGTAATTTGTAAACTTTTTTTTTTTTTTTTTTTTTTGCGGTACGCGGGCCT